>NC_065524.1:18997092-19245712 GCF_006386435.1 Epinephelus moara | reverse complement strand
TAATTTATTCCACTGAAATATCATTGATGTATTATAGAAAAGTGATTTATCTTTTTATAAATGACAAAAGGCACATCTGCCTCATTTTTGCTGTGGTATTGTAATACTACTCAGAACCGTGATACTGGTATCGTACCGTGGGTCCCAATTTTGGTACCGTGACAACACTAGATGTCACAACCATTCCATTCGGAGTTGCGCAGTGAAGTGGCTCTGGTGCCGCTTAAAAAAGTGTTCTTTAGAGCAGTGTTCCCCCACTTTTGGGAGTGGGGGAACACTGCTCTTTCAGAGGCCAAAAGTGTTCCCCCACTTCTAATTTTACAAATTAAGCACTGGTTATAGTACAGCGGGATCCCCCAACCATCGCTTATATTTATAGTTTTTTCGGTCTTAAATTCCATTCAAGGTGGCATTAAAAAGGTCTTAAAAAGTCTTAAATTTAACTTACTGAAACCTGCAGATACCCTGTTTAAACATGGTCACAGTAAGTATTCATTGTTGTATCAATGAACTGTATCCTTGTCAGGGTGGAAAAGCCTCTAAAGCAGAATTTTACATGAAGTAGGCAGCGCATTGTTTAACTTGCTCTCGAATGTTTGACACCCCTGATTTAGGTATGAGTTTCAGAGTGTAGTATATAATGTTGTGTGTTTTGAGCACCACAGGCGGAGTGCTATCTAGTTCCATAATATCTGAGAGAAGGCAGACATCTCTACGGTCAATATCTCCAACACTCAACAGCTCACACCAAAACCATATAAACTGATAAAAAGCACTACAGGTACATTTTTTTGGGTGAACTGGCCCTTTAACAACTCAATATCAGTCAGATCAGGGGGCACAAGTTATACAGTGAGGGACAAGAGCACTTCACAGACCCATTGTAAAGTTAACATGGTCACAAATATGCAGTCAGTGTTTGGCATTAGCCAGCAGTGGTCTTGTCTTCTGGGATAGACAATGAATTTTGCAACAACTTGGACTGAAACTTAAGGGAGGGACGAGTTTTACTGTCTCATTCTGGCATTCTTAAGATTGCACTGGTTGACCTAAAGCTAGACGTTCGTCAGCTATCTGTTGAATGGTGCCAAAACTCAGAGGAATGATGCATTTTCACTTTTTCAGAATGAAAAAATAAAACAGCATTTGGAAACAAGGCGGGACATTAGATCATTTGTTTTCTCAAATTTTGCATTCCATCATTCAGAAATATGCTAATCAACTCACAAGGGAACAAATTACTCTAGCTACAGTGTAAAACCAAATGACGTTTTAATCACTGGCTGGATCGGGGAACATTTTTTATCGCTGCTTCATGTGCAAAAATGTTTTGTAAAAAGTGTCGACAGTCTGTTTCTTTCAGTTTGAGCTAAAATCAGTTTTCAGTTAACAAGCAGGTCCCAGGAACATGTGTTCATGTTCCACTGGTATGAAAACATGTATCAGATATCTCTCCAGGAACACAGATTTCTGTCAAAATGAATGTAGTTACAGTTTTAATGACCCACAGAGATCATTAGCACAGACTGGATGTAATGATATAATATAACATAATTAGCAATAAAATGTTCCTTCAAAGGTGATATATGGCTGTGTTCATGAACACGTTTTGCAGACTGTGCATACACAAACACTGCCAATATATGGCGATGCAGCTAACACTCCTTCTTCCTCTTGTGTCCTTGAATTATGTACCTCAGACTTAATTTAGCAGACGTCTCGTGTTTCCGCTCTATAGATGCCAGGAAAATGAGACTACACCCTTGGGTGGTCTTACAACATAGGAACGATTTGGAAAGGTAGATGTAAATGCGTTTCTTTCCAAAGAAAATCTTATGCCCTACTAAATGAGGATTCCCTCTGACTTTAATAGAAGCTTAAGTGGCTCCCTGCTGGTTGTTGTTCTGTGGTGCATGCAGGGTTTTAAGCTTTCCTGGGGTGCAAGCACCTCTTGACCCAGACATGACAGGTTTTTAGTTACCAAGACTAAAACTTTTGTAATTTTTTTCCTTTAAGCTCTACTAAGAATAATTTAAAGATGAATGTCAAATGGCTAGAGTTTGAATAGTGGAGAGCAAAAGGCATCTGAGTTCTTTGCTATGTCATACAAAGGGGATTGCTTTACGTATTTTTAGCCATGGTAGCAGCATGGCTTTATGGAAGACAACGTCATCTGTAAGTTGGCCGGTTGGTTGATCCAAGTTAAAATATCTCAACAAACTAAGATAGGTAATCTTGTTAATCATCAGCATGTTAGCCTGCTCATTGTGAGCACCTTAGCATGTTTGTGATGGTAGCATTAGGTCAGAGCACTACTGTGATTTATGCTTTGTTCCAGTCCAAGTAGGAGGTCGGAATTTCCCTGGTGAAATTTCCAACTTCCGACCCTGAGCATGCCAGGTGCATGATGCCAAAAGTAAACAAAACAACATGGCTGAACAAGACAAACTGATGTTTCTTTGGCAAGTCTACATACACTTCAACTCTCAGCAATGCAGTGCAGTATTTTTAGTATGTTTTCACCTTTTTTGGCATTTTGGCTTGAATAACTTTTGAGAGATGATAACGTTCAGAGACTGTTTCCTGTAACCAGCAACCTTATAACATTCGCACTATATACTGACATCAGTTTACATACGATATGAAATATTTCTATATGTAACACTTTAATTAAATACGGGCAAATATGCTTTACATGGTCTGTTAGTTGATGGTTTGCCATGTACAATGTGCGCTACCGTGGGTGTTGACATTCGTGTGTGACAACTGCTTCTCCATGATGTCGGGGTGAATGGATTTGCCCCGAGATTACAAGTAGGAACTCTGACTTTGAGTGGCGTTCCATTGTACTTTTACTAGTAGGAGATCAGAAATTTTCCTGTTCCAACTTGTCTGGAACTCAGCATAAGTACAACTTTAATGATCTGCTTGCATGACTGTAGACTTCACAATACAGATAATAAGAATACAGTTAATTCTGAATGTGAGCTGACCACATGTGAGTAGTGGTATGAGAATATTTACCGTCTTATCTACAGCATTGTAAAATTTTCATCTATTTTCAGAACCTATTTAACCTATTTAACATGTTTGGCAGCTGTCTTGCTTTGCCATGTAAGAAGTGGTGGAAAATCACTAGCAGTGCACATTCTCTAGACGCTCATCTCATCATTCATGATGCGTCAGACCATTACACTAATTAGATGTGTAATTATGGGATTCTAAAAGAGCACTTTGACAGATCATTAAGAGTTATGATCCTATCATCTTGTAAGCATTACTGGAAATAGGATATCAAAAGATTTGTTAATCCACCTGATCTTAAGCAGTGCACTCCATCATTGTGTTCTCTCTCCTTTTTTTGTTCGTGGCAACATTCCAAAGTGTTTCACCAAATCAAACAAAGTTGAGCGGACAGACCAAGCACTAGTAAAAACTTAATTTGATACATCCTGGACCTGTGAGTGAAACTCTAATAATGAGACAGATGGTACGGGGAGATTTGCTCCAGGTGCAGACATGTGTCTGCAGACAGCTGAGACAAATTTCAAAATGACATTAACTGCTTGAATTGTTCTCCACTTCAGCCAGCTGGCATGAACCTCCTGTGGTCACACTGATTACAAGGTGGGATGATATGACAGAGGTGATGCAATCTAGAGAGGATGTATTACCTCACTGTGCCTCAAAATAACGATGAAAGCAAAATGGTCACAGGAGTCAGAGCAAAACAGTTCTTGATAAAGCTGTGGGACTGTCGGGCTGCTCTGTATGGATTATTGAATTAATTTGCTCTACTTTAATTTGAACTGGCTGTGGCAGCTAACACAATTCATCTCACAGGTGGTTTCCTCTTGTGGCTCACATGCTTTTCACCTTCTTACATATTGACTACACTAATATTCCAATATAATTCTGAATATGACAATATTCTGTATTTGATAGCAGTCATGTAAACATCATATTCCGTTTAGATATTCTGAATTACTACCTCAGTTTGCGAGACGAGCCCTCTTGCCTGTTTACCATCAGCGCTGTGCATGAAAACACTGGGGATGTGTTGTACACAAATCATTTCGCTAACAGCTTGCAAGGTTGTGGGGTAGAGATGCATGCCCAAACGAAAAGCCCACATTTCTCGTCAGAGGGAGAAAAACGAGCTAATTTTCAAACACTATGAAAGGCTTGGATATCAGCGGGTTTTTGGACATGCGCGGTCAAACAAGTCTGCCACCTATGGAAAACTGATGCAAAGAAATGACATAAGTGGCTCAACTCTTATATTTTGACATGATAAATAGCCTACCCAATCACTCACACATCACACATGGTCAAACGCCAATTGCATAGCCATAAGGAGTGTTTTCTGGTGCAGTATCTCACCCAAGGATACTTCAGACTGGAGGAGCTGGGGATTGAACCCTCAATCTTCAAATTAGGGGACAAGCTGCTCTATGTCTTGAGCCATAGTCATCTATGATGAATGCTAGTAACATGCAGCATCAACTGCATGCATGTTTTCCAGTCTGTGTGACTGAACAGTGCAAGAGGCAGTTATCCAGCTGAGGACACCGCTCAATGTGGACTAGTCTATCTTTTAATAGTGTATTGATCCCTTAACATTTTGACACTTTGCATGGGCTTTGAAGATTCTAATCCTCGCCTTGAATGTGAAAGATGTCGAGCTGTCAGGTTTTATCAAGCAGATTCATTCACGATCACGCCTTCGCTTTAACAATATAAAGGCGGCTATATAGTAGAGGGTCTGGGGCACTGTCACACTGAATTACAAGGTTTTATTTCTCACTGTTAGCCTTGTGGGACATATATTACTCTCTGTAGGGGTGTGATCTGTTTTGTTAGACTCTATTGGGTTTTCTATCTTCATGCCTTCCTTGCATCACCACCTCACATCTGTAACTGGGAAACTAAGGAGCGAGGCGGAGATGCAAGTGAGGGGATAAAAAAGGCAACAAGACATGCAAGATACTGGCTCTCTAAAAATAGCAGAGAACTGTTTGAGCTTTCTAAGGAAAGGGCAGAACAAAAGTCAGGAAATATGAACACATTTAAAAAGTCTCAGACGGCCCTTGCACTCTCCCTCATGTCCTACCGTATAGAAGTTGTATTTTTTTTACTCCCCCAGGGGATCTGGCTTTATATTCATAACATATGGTTTCTAGAGTGATTGATGCGATGATGTTCAAACGGTTCAAGTTAATGTGTCTAGCAGGGATTTCCTGTTAATCCTACATTTGATCTCATAAAAAGAAGATTTACCTTGACAATTCAATGTGTGTTTTGTACTTTTTAAGTCTCACTTGTTTTCTACGGAAATCATTTTTCTCTCAGCGTTGGTCAGTCGGTGCATTCGGAAATTTTACATGCTTCAGCTAAACCTTTTATAAATAATACTGAACATCTGGAAACTGTATTATCGAGTATTTGAATAATTAACATCACCACCTTCTCTCCTGGTTGTCCAGGCGCTCCTGGTAATCCAGGCCTACCCCTCTCGCCCTGAAAGAACAGACTTGTGTTACAAATGCGTTCACAGTGGTCACAAATTAGTGCAACAGCATGATAATTAAACCAGTTGTGCTTTTTGACCTTCCTACCGAAACACCAGGCCTCCCTTGCTCGCCTTTGTACCCGTCTGACCCACGTGGACCCTGAAAGAAACGAAGGCAACCAGCTTTAAATCTTCAATTCTTGATGCAGAGTTTAACGTTTAGGCAAATGAAGTAAGATTTTCTTTACCTCTGCTCCTGGTGGACCTGGCGGCCCTGGACTTCCTCTAATACCAGGGACACCCTTAAAATGGGAAAAAGACAATAGATGCACACATTCAGTTAAACATTTTGAACCCCCTCAACTGTGTGCATGTTCTCAAAGAGGTTTAGGCTGCGGGGTGAGTGTTTGATCATGCTGTAGAACATGTGGTTCACTTTTGGATGGTTTTCATCACACAAAATCACCACTGTGTTGCCAGCAGTGGTATAATCAGAGATGTTTTTTATTTACCCTTCGGAAAAAGAAGTAAATAAGTATATTTACCACCGAAGCAGGCCGACCACATAGAATGAACAAACTGTCATGACTTAGCGGGCACATTAACTCAATTGGTTTTGGTATTTCTCAGATGCTGTTGGATGTTGCTATGACAGTGTTGCTGGCGGATATGATCTGTATGTTTGTATATTGAACTATGTAGTACTCACAGGCTTACCATCAGCACCACCAGCTCCAGGCTGACCAGGTTTGCCAGTGTTTCCTTGATCTCCCTAAAGAAGGTGGAATGAGGTTATTTAATGTGTAACTAAAACAAATTGTTTGCACATCTATCGTGCAACCTTGAAGCAGCATAAATGAATCCATTTAATAACATCTCTGGTAACAGTATGCTTTTTCTGGCTTAGAGTGTTGATTTAATTTACCTATAAACTATGCTGAATGTAGTGTAAGATGCTCTTGAACACTACAGTATGTGGGGGTATAAGGAACATCTGCCTGCAATGGTCCCAGCATTTTGGATCTATTAGTAAATGTAGTAAAAGCATCGCTGGGACATTATAAACACAAACATGCCTGAACCCATGTAGGTTTTATTAACAAAGAGCTTTGTTGCTAAGGTAATATCTCTCTGTGGTCCCTGTGTAAAGGCTTTTATGACCGGGGCTGCTATTATTTGGTTGATACCCTGTGATCAATAAAGAGCAACATGTAGGTTTTATTTCCTACTTTGGTAATTTTCCACTCTAACCAGTGTTTATCTTCTGCAGTGGTCTGGTTTCCTTCATGCAAACAGCCCATTACAACAAGATCTTACAAGGCTAACCATAACTTCCTCACAACAGCAAGCCACAATTTGTCTAACTGGAGAAAATAGATCATTTGCTGCGTCCACAATTTGTAGTTTTCAGCAGGTAACTGTATATTTAACAGATGATTAAGTGCTAACACCTACACAGCAGTGTGTCTGGCACGAAGGAAATCTGTGTGTACAGGCTGTAATGACTGTACTTGGATTTGCCCTATTGATAATGTGCAACCTCTTGTGTTCATCCCATAATTATACAACACAAAGAGCAGCATTTAGACATCACTTGGGAATTCAGCACACATTCCCTCAAGGCTAAGCTGTGAAGAAGAGTGCATTTGTGCTCTGTCTCCACACAGGAGCCACTTAGTCTCTTTGTCATTCTTGAGTTAATGCATAAACCAACCTTGTTAAAGATTAATTATTTTTCTGTCATTTAATCTCAACAGAATACCACTGTTGAAAGTAAATATTTAGCCAACTGTCTGAACGCTATGGAGCTGGACGAAGTAGAGTTTTGTGCCAAACCAGGCACAGGCTCTACGCTCTGACATCTCACAGCAGTGTGGGCATTTTAGCATTCACCTCTACAGGAAACCCATAGCCACAATAAATGCTGGCATTTGACATTTCTGCAAACCATAGATATGTTACATTTATATGTTATTATGTAGCGGATATGTTGAAACTTAACGCAATGCTGTGGATAATGTGTGGTTATGTTTAGGCTCAAAAACCAGGTGGTTAGGAAGAGATCATGTTTTGACTTAAAATACCCAGTTTTGGTGGCATGATCACAGCTGAAATGCCACTGATGTCTTGCAAAAAACAAACAGTTTTGTTAGTTGTATTGGTCTGCAGATTGGTAGCCATCTCGCACAGATGTCACACCATACACCATCCCCTCTGCTTTCCGATAACGACGTCAGCTCATATACATTCAATCAGAGCGACCTTACTTTAGAAACGATGTAATATGTATGAAACGTGCAAGTGTGACACATCTGTGGTTTGCAGAAGCATACAATGCCAACATTTGCTTCCAGCGACTTGCCAACTACAGGCTAGTTTTGCTTGTAGTCTAGTTTTTAGTGTGGCAGTAAGGGCTGTACACATAACAACAAAATGACACAAGACAATGAATGAAAGGTAACATAAAGATGTAACTTTTTTTTTTAATAACTGACCTTTATTCCTGGAAGTCCGGGAGGTCCGGGAGGACAGACACAAGGTTCTTGAGTTGGTTCAGGGTAATCAGGACTGTTGGAGCACTGCAATGAACAAAATTAGGCTCTAATAGATAGTATACAGGACCAGACATTGAGTGCATTTACAGAATCATATGTAAAAGAGCTGCAAGGATTGGTCAGTTAATTTAGTAGATAGAAAGTTATCAGCAACTATTTTAATAATCAGTCTTTCTGAGTCATGTTTGCTAGGAAAAATGCCACAGTTGTCTTGTTCCTGCTTCTTAAATGTGAAAAATAGCTGGCTTATCTTATCCTCTCCCTAGACTTTTACGATTGTTAACTCAATATCTATAGGTTTTTGATTGCTGGTTGGACAAAACAAGCAGATGAAGCTGTACCTTTGGACATTTTTAACCATTTCTGACATTTAGCAATGAATGATTGTAAAGTCTCAAAATCCAAAACTGAAGCCTGAAAACAATTGAAGTTCTGTATGCGACATTCAGAGCATTCTGTTCTGTACGACATCTATTGCACGTCTGTCCGTCCTGGAAGAGGGATCCCTCCTCAGTTGCTCTTCCTGAGGTTTCTACCGTTTTTTCCCCCGTTAAAGGGTTTTTTTGGGGGAGTTTTTCCTTATCTGCTGCGAGGGTCCCAAGGACAGAGGGATGTCGTATGCTGTAAAGCCCTGTGAGGCAAACTGTGATTTGTGATACTTGTGATATAAATAAAATTGATTGATTGATTGATTCATATAGCAGCAAACCACTATTTGCTATACAAAGATATGATGGAGTAATAGCGTCCAGTCACACTCCCTCTGTATGTGTTGTAGGGCCTAATGTGAGCTTCTCTGTTTTGGTAGCTGGTCTGGCTGTGCCAGGATGTTAGTGCATGTGAGTCCCGTCTTTGTATCTCGACGGCTAAGTAGCCCCACTCTGCACTGCACTCATATAGCGGTTACCACTGATATTGGGATGGTGTCATTCCAAAGGCGTAGCATCCACCCTTCAGTTTTCACTCTGATTAACACTATTAGCTTTGTTAGCGCTCTTTCTGTTGAAGCGCTTTTTATGGAGTTAGCACCGTTAGCTGCTATCAAGCAGTTCAGCCACCTCCATGTTGTGTCCAGAATATGCCACCCCAGACTCTGAAGCCATTGTCATCACAAAAGCTTACCTGACCTGCTGTGTGTGTCAAAATGAGTCTGTATTTTACTTGAATAAGCAGGTTTATCTGCTAACATGCACGCTGTAAACTGAATAGTCTTCTGTTTTTAAATCAAAGGGTGTGAGTTTGCCAGAAAGGCATCTGATCCTCCATTCAAAGGAAATTGATAACTGAACTTTTAGATCCCATTGCAAATAAGCCACTAAAAAGCACACAGACAGAGGAGATGAGCGTTGGTATACTTGGCAAGCGTTTGTAATTTTAGGCTACTCATCTTGTCTCTTTTGATATTTTATTCCCACTTCCTCACATTAAAAACAGTGATTTGGCACCAGCTTTGTGGTTATAGCATTTTCGAAGCCAACATAACAATGGACCACTGCTTCGCAAACACAGTGAGAGCCAGCCGACTATAAAAAAATATACTGAGTGCAAAATGTTTGAAGCTCAGCCACGGGTCCGCCTCCAACAAATTATTTTATGCATAAACAGATGTGACTTGAAATTAATATGCTGACTTTACACTTTCACTACACAATTCAACAATAGACTGTGCTGATGAGATACAAAGTGAGAAAACCATTTTATTTCATGCAGTATGAGGTGTGGAGGTAACTGATGGTGAAATTGCGAGTCTCAGAGCACAAACAGATGTGGCAGGACAAGGTGACAAGTAGGTGAGAAGAAGTTATCTTTGTTGCTTTTGGACTGAACAAACAAGTTTAGAGCCAAGCAGACTCTTGTACTTACAACACCGGGTATTTCACACGCAGTCTCTCGGTTGTTCTGCTCGGGGTCACAGTAAATGCGAAGTTTCTGGATTTCAAACTACACAAGATTTAAAAGAGGAAACTCTTGTTAAAAATACAACCTTAGCTGTTAGAGACAAACAAGGTAACAAAACAAACACATTGTAATATGGGGGTAATTTTGCAATGTTTAGTTTGGTTTTATCAGTGCTTTGCCACTAATGAATTGAAATTGCTATTGTACAACTGTTAAATTGCCCTCATTGGGCACTGAGCAGCTCCATTTTGCCAGACCTCCCTCAGTGCTGGAAGCACTCTGCTGCAACGTTACACTATTCTTCCATTATTTGGTATTTTGTTGATGTTGGTGGTAAAATGGCTCCAGAGTGTCCCATAGACTGTTTCACGTCAGTTACCATGTGAGCAGAAAGATGATCCAGATGTATGATTTATGTTATTTCCAGCCTCATGAAAACATTAGAATGAGCCTGGAGCATCAATCAATGTAATACAACTAAGTTTACATTCTGTTAATGATAACGATGGTTCGTATGTGTGTACTTAAACATGATAAGAATCTGTGCTGTGGTCTGGTGGTTCATGCCAATTCAGTGTTATTTGAAATTGCATTGTGGTAATTTTAGACTTCTAATTACAAAAAAATCTGTTTCCAATTACAAGTGTGTTTATTATACTCACATAAATGCATTCACTCTGTTAAATGGCTTAAAACTACATGATCCTTATAACAATGGATCAGTATGCACAATAACATTCACTGCAGAGCTGTGGCTCATGTTAATATCCACAGCTATAATGATGTGTCAACATACTGATTGGCATAAGATATGTTAAAGTCATGAATGAGTTATGATCTTTCCATCTTTCTTTTCAAACAAAGGATTTTATGCACAGACTTATTTCTTTTGGTATGTAATCCTGTTAGTAAGGTCCAGTGTGTAGGATAAAGGGACATCTATTGGCAGAAGTGGATTATAATACTCATGACTATGTTTTCATTTGAAAAAAACACAAGTTGTGTTTTTGTTAACTTAGAATTAGTCGTTTATAGCCCCTTTTACACTGCCTATTAAAGGCAGAAATGTGGAATGGGGTGACAGAGTTGACTCACTTTAAGTCAGCAGCAGGGTAGTAATAACTCCAAATCGACATATGTGTAAAAGGGAGAGCCGCCAGGATGAGACCACGGACGGGACTGGTGTGACGTTTTGATGAGGAAATTTAAAAAGCAGCCGATAGCAGTTAGCAGCTAACTCCAAGAAGAAGAACAGCAACCGAAAAATGCCAGCGAATTGGGGAGACAAGAAGGTCCAGGAGCTCCTTACCCTCCAGGCAGAGGACGAGATCAGCTGCCATATGACATGGACAGCAAAGGATTCTCACTGACTTAGTCTTTACTTCCGGGATGCCAACATGCTGTCTAAAATAACACGATGGGGCAGCATTATGCCTGCATTGTTTGATTCTGTATGGAAGAGCAAAGGTGGCTTAATGAAGGGACTTCGCTTGATCTCTGTGTAAAAACAGACACATACAGAGCAGCTTCTCTTCCATGAAGTCCGCCATTTTTTTCTACAGTAGCCCAGAATGGACAAACCAAACACTGGCTCTAGATAGGGCCATACCCGTTTTCGCATCGGCCAGAGTAGCATGTTTGGCACAAAGGGAGATGTCTCGGTTCTGCAACCTCACCGCTAGATGCCAGTAAAACCTACACACTAGACCTTTAAATCATATTGTTTTAAATACAGCTGTACTCAGGATTTGAGTTTTAAAAAATGGCTACATTATTTAATTTTGATGCATTTAACATGTATTTTATTGTTTATCATTGACCATCATTGTTGCTACAAATGCAACAATGACAGATCTGCCTAATTGCTCACAAATGTGCCTGTTTATTTTAAATGGTCTATTTGTGCCATTGTTTCACAATAAAAAAGGGTGTTACATCTCATTAACAATTACAATAAAAGGAAGAAATGTGCAGAATACAGTATTCATCTTTCCCACGCTGTTATCATTACATTAAATATACTATATCTGCATCAATGGTCAAGGAAGTGCATACTATATAGTCTTCTGCAGAGCAAATTACAACACAGCACAATTATGATTTATTACAAATGCAACATTTTTGGCTCATAATGTGCCAATTGAGACAAATAAAACAGCGATTAATAAGACCTTGTGGAGAAATAGGCTAATTTTTGCCAAGGATTTATTATCCACAGAGTCAAGCATGTCTCTCAGGGGGCAGCAATAAACTGTGTGATGCTGTTTAAAACATATATCAGCACTGAGTCTGACTCATTAAACAAACTGGTCTCTCTTTCTATAAGTTGATGTACTGCCAGATTACTTTTCTGGGAACATGTATTTTCATGAAAATAAAGATGGTGACGTTAATAAACTTACTGGCACCGTTGTTTCCTTTCTGACATATTTTCCAACTTGTGTTTTTCCATTGATGAAAATACCAACAGGGGGCTCCAGGGCTTGGGTTTCAATTTCCAGGTCATCAACATAAAGAGTAACGTCCTCCTCGGTGACCAACAGCCGCAGCTGGTGCCATTGCTCGTCAAACAGCTTTTTTTGTCAAAGGAAAAGAACAGGAAAAGGTCATTAATAAAGAGATGCATGCTGGCAGTGTGCTGATAAGGACATTAACAAAACAAACAATAAAACAATATGCCTCCCAAAGAGGGTGTGTACATTGGTATAAATATTGTTAAGAGCAGGAAGCAGGAGGAAATCAGTCACTGATTGGGGCATTTGGATAGTTTAGACCTGGACAATAGAAAAGGAGTCATGGTTACAAAACATCTATCGAAAATATTGTGGCATTTTAAAGAGGACCTATAATGCTGTCCATATTTTCTCATAGATAATAACGTGGCCAGAGTTTCAAATAATGAGGTGAACTTTTGTAAAAGTAAGCCCAAAAACCTCAGGCATCAGACTGTTCTTAATATTCTGTTTCCAACATTTTTTTTCTACTTTTGTGACGAGCTTCAGCCCAAAAGTCTACTATAGTTACTCTGTTTAAAACATTCTCATGTTGCAAGTACACTGCTACATGAAGCTACATGGTTACGTTATGGGAACATGTAATATCGGTTGCCGATATTGTTAATTTCTCCCAGATTTTGGCTCATATTCCTGCTTAAACATATCCGATTGTGTTTATTGTTCAGAAGCTTTTATTGGTGATTTTTCCCCATGAAAACTGCAGCTGTCCTCCATTACAGTCAATCCCCAACTGAAATGAAGATGCAGAGATGACCAGATATGAAAGACCAGGAAATGCTGAGCAATCAGAGCAGCATAGACTTTCTCGGGGGGGGGGGTAATTTATTTTTCCTAGGATGGTGAAGGCATGATCCACCCTACTCAGTCTTACCCTGATGTTCTTACCTTTACCCTAACCAATGTAAATTCTCTTTCCTAAACCTAACCAATCCAGTCAACAAAGGCCACAAGTACTAGCCAATCAGAGGGACAGTGGGGCGGACCATGCCCCTTCGCCATAAAGGCAGTTACTAAACCTAAGCATCTCAGACAGAGGGTAAATACAGGTGTTCCAGCACAAACGGTGTGAGAGTAATAAAGTGTTTTTGAAAATCAAAGCATATAAACATGTTCATTTTAAGGTTCAGATTTGTATTCTGGGTTTCTACAAGAGCATGATAGGTCCCCTTTAAACCCTTTTTTGGTAATATGCCCACTTTGATTCAGAAGATTTGTGTTGTATCATTTACCAGATCAATATCGGGGTTACACAGCAACCAGTTTCCAGAGATAGACTCTATGTGCTTTTGCAGCTTTTGAATAGTGGAGTCTTTTGTCTGTTTAAAAGAGTTCATTTATATGGTAGTGCTACTTATTCAAGGAACAAAATCTGCTAATCAGAGAGATGTACAGTAGCGTCTACTTTTGTGAAGGTTGAATAGACTTCTGGAGCTCTACACGTTTATACAAGCCATCTGGATGTGTGAATAGGAGGATTAGGATTGATGGTTGAAAGAAAATGCTGAAGCCTTGGAGTTGCATTGATCTAAAACAGTTTGTGCCCGAGTTGCATTATGTGAAATAATGAACAGAAGAATACCCTTTGATTACCTGTATCATACAGTATGAGTGTGCTTTCTCTTGGACAGAATATAAGGCTTATACTGAGAATTCACAGTCTAAATGCACCAATCAGACTCTAAGAGGTGTACTCCAGCAATTTAGCATTGCACTGTCATGAAGTTTGGGGACTCCGAGAGACAGATTAAAAGAAGAGCGGTCACAACTGAACATTAGAGGTTGACATATCCCAACTTTTAGAATCTAGTCAATATGCTGGGTGCTTCATTTCCCATATTGCAACTCACTGTGTCTCTTAATTTGACCCTCTCTGCCTGGAAAACACCCACATTGTGAGTCACTTGGACTTGACAAAGCTCCCACACAGCCACAGAAGACATTATGCAACTGTGTAGTACTGTCTTAGAACGCTAAAATGATCTTAATGTGTAAAATCCAACAAGTTTTCCAATGCATACCACTATGTAAGTCTACGAATACTACATTAGCGCACCAATGGGTTGACAACAGAGTAGCTTGTATGATCGTTAATGTAAAATGGGCGCAGTTGCACCAAAACTATGTGGTTAGGTTTAGAAAAAAATAATGGTTTGGCTCAATGTAAGTCTGTTTGTTACTAAGGCAATGAAACAGATCTCACATAAAATGTCTGCTTAGGTAAAATCAATTACATGACATGTTGACAAACTGTTAAAATAATTCTACGGTGACTTCTGGTTTCACATGGGACACAAACACCTCATCTGGATGAAAGTCCGATGTTGGTTTGGCCCATTCACCAACCGTCCCTTCCGTCTCTATCCCTCCCACCCTAAGTGGATTTTCTTGTTCTTTATACTATGTCACCTAACTTCCTCCTTTGCTCCCCTAATAATTATTACAGCCACTAGTGGTCGCCACCTAACAATTTTTGGAGGATAGTCTCGTAAAATCAGTGGGGTGCCCTTGAAAGACTATTTCAAAGAAATAATACAAAGAAATATTACTCAGTGTTACCGTACCCTCGCTGTCTGCTGTGAAAATTTAACCGTTTGAATTCCACTTGCTGCATTACTGGTTGTGGTGAACATGACGGTGCGCTCTTCTCCATTTAGAGTTACTGCCATCTGAGGTCTTCCGTCACGCGTCTGTATTCTCCACAAGTCCCACTCCTCTATTGCCACTGACCCTTTATACCTCAGTGTGGCCACAAAAACATATGATGGAGGCAGGCCATCAGGAAAAAGGCTCCTGGATGAACAAATATAAAAGTCAGTCAACTTGTGAATAACGGGGATGATGAAGAAAGAATAAAAGCAAGGCTATTACCGCGTAGCTTCACTCAAGTCGACCCGAGATGTTACTTCATAGGCCCTACTCCCGTAATATGCCCCTTGTGTCTTCTTTGTTTTTTTAGCCAGATTTAAATGTAACAGGATATCAAAACCCTTTTCATCACGGGAGTCTATGGGAATTCTTGCTGGGCAAACCGTCTCTGCAACAGACAAACAGTAAAATAGAAAAACAGACAAACATAGGGACTAATAGAGAATAATAGTACAAGAGACAAAAGGACAAATGGAGAAGCCTGAGGTAAAGAGATACCACTGATAATAATAATATTTGACCTCACTGGATCTCATAATATTTGAGCAGAACACTTTTAGTCCCACACACTGATCAGCCGTTGCTTACCTTCGCACAGTTTCTGTCGTATGACCTGTATGATCCTGGAAATACCTTTGTAGTCCTCAACAGAGAAGACGTAAGTTGTAAATGGCTTGTTTGCAATGTCATTCAACTCGGCCGCTTCAGTCTCCGGCCCAACACCGATTGCAAACAAAATTACTCCTTTTTTCCTCGCTGCCTCTGCTGCTTTCAAGACTTCATCTTGAGACTTCCCATCTGTGAGGACAACAGCAATTCTGGAAATGCCGAACGGGCCGCGCTCAGAGAGGCCAAACAGTTTCTCTGTAGCAAACTTAATGGCTGTCCCTGTTCTTGTGTTTCCACCCATGTACTCAATGGACTCCATTGCTTTGATGAGGTCTTTGGTGGAGGAGTGCTTCCCCAGAGGTATTTCTAAAACAGGGTCGTCGCTGTACTGGACGACGCCAACCTGGGTAAACTTCTGTCCAATGTTGAAGCTTGTCGTTATGTTGACGAGCCATCGTTTTACTATTTCAAAATTGACATCTTCAACACTCCATGAGCCATCTAGAATAAAGACCAAATCACATGGTGCAGTCCTACAACCTGAAGCAGACGGAGAATAAACCATCAGTAGTGTAAAATAATGGTTTAAAACATCCTGTCTAGTCTAGTGGAATACATGTAATGAAATGCATTTACAGTACATGAAATCACCTTTGCCAGTTGTATGCATTTGACAGTTTTTAATGTATGGACAACAGGCATAACAAAGTGTGAGAAAATGAAGACAGAAGCACTCTTACTTCTTAAGTCTTCATCTTGAGCTGCACTAAACAAATGGAGAAGCATGAAGCACAGGCATCTTAAGACACAATGCATGGATGTCGCTTTGTAACCCATTATGCAGCAGTACCAAGTTCCAATTGTGCACCTACAGGGAAAGGGAAAAACATGCTTTGTATTGCAGGGGAAAAAAAGAAAAAGGACAATGCAAGCATTTGTGAAATGTGGTCCCTGTGTTATTCTTGCCTTGACAGAAGTTAATGTCTCAGACTATCGTTTTTCCATTATTGAGATGTTTGGCCGCCATTTATTCTGGCTCATCCCTTTTCCATAGACTTTAAACACAAAACGATCATGCTACCTGCAATTTCACACATAAGTAATTTTAAATGGTGTGTGATCCCTGGAGTTATGTGACTAGGATGCCGCCAGGCTCTGCAAAATATGAATGAATTCATACACCAAAACATTTAAGAATTGTATACACATGCAAATTAGCAGCATTTGTGCTGTAATGATCATGTTGTCTCTCTGAAAGATGCACCGAAGTTCAGCCTAAGTGTTAGATGAGGGTGATCTGATTCAGCTTCGTGTGAATGTGTATGACTCAAGCATGACAACAGGTCCAACAGTCCATGCACACATTCCCACTGTGATCAATTGCTGATTAGGTTTTGTGACTCAATGGGGTCATATCTTGGTTAATGCATTTAATATTGATCTGTATTAATCATACTGTACAAAGGTTTAAATCTTTCCTCAACTTAGCTATGCATTTTGCAGACGTCTTACTATCTCCAGGATTGGCATTAGTACAGAGGAGACACACATACAAGCTGACTTGGTGCAAACAATACTGTATGCATTGCACTTAGGTCAAAGCCCAAGTCAAGCACAGAACAGACAGTACATTTGTGGTTTGAAAACTAAAGAAACTAAAAAAAATGGCTGCCAAATGTCAAAATAATGGAGAAAAAATCTAAACAATTAATTTGAGACTGAACAAAATAGTCTGACTACTTACGGTTTAATCAACAGGTCTGACAAAAAGTATGTAAAAACTGCATTTTTTGATTATTTGGCCACTTGGGGACAGTGCAACAACATTGACATATTATTACCTTATAAAGCTGATACGGCAAAATGTTGGCAAATATTAATGAAAATTTTACGTGTACACGTCATACTTATGATATCAATGTCTTTAAAGTGACGTAATATATGAGATCACTTTGTCATCATGAGGTGGAGGATATGGCAGATGGCGAGTCACCTAGGCCAGATGGCTGCCAAGCTGCAGACTACTGTTTGAGACAAACAAACAACAAAACCCAATTGAGGGTGTTTGGAAGTGACCCCTTGGTGGGGTTAGTGCTATGAAACGTGGTTGTTTTTTACCATACAGTTTACCATACAATTTGGAAACGAGGTGCAACACCAACTAGAAAACAATGTTTTCATGCATTGGATGTGCCGAATGCGCACATTGAGGCAGTACAGGAGGAGGCGCACATTAATAATCCTCCAGGACTTTAACATGCTCATGTTTGTTTAACCCAAACAATGTGTAATGCAACTGCAGTTGGCTTGGATCAAGGTCGGAACACGTTCTCACCACAAATGAACCGCACCGGAGTTCATTTGTTACTGGACTGTGACCACCTCTTCAAAATGGTCTCGGTCCGGTTGTTCTGGAGCACACCCGAGTGATATGGCCGTGTTTACACCTGCACAAACGAACTGCACTTACGGGGCAAAAGAAATCAACTGCAGATAGCTGTCACTGGGGCTATCAAGTGCAAATCCCATCAGACCATGCTTTCTTTTCCCCTAAGTTATAGCTCTACCTCCCACTGCCACCGCAAACACTACTGTACTACCCACAGATCCCTTATTCAATTACTTGTACCACAAAGTTATACTCTAAACTCTGCATCCAACCTCTATGTGGCGCACTCTGTCTTTCCAATCGTGCTTCACGGCCTCAGCACACCTAAGCATTTTCCTTTCAAGCCTCATCTACCACATCCTCACATGGCACTGTCAGCTTTACTAAATAAACAACTCACTGAACCTCTGACCACAACTGCCCTTAAACCAGTGCTCACTGTTTCCTGTGGGATTATCAGCTGTTTCCTCAAATCTGCTGCCATTTGCCAATCTCTGCCCGCCCTTGGCCCAAATACAACACGCCTGCCCAGAAAAGCTTCACTCCTACACTTTTCCTCCCTCGTGGATTAAACCAATTCGAAAACCTTCCTTCCCATTAGCGGATGAAGTAGTTTTAACCACTTGCTGTCACGTGCTGCTGAAGCACTTACAATAGTTATGTCAGCAGGTGTGTCATTCTTTAGATTATTCTGGCAAAATGTTTCAAAACATTGGCAAGTCTGAGCGTATGGGAAACTGACATTTTGAGAAGATGTTAGTGAAACAGTTTGTACATATGATTAATCTCTTTTGGTTTGCTTCAGCACCTTTCAACTCCCTGCAGCTCTTCTATATTTTATTAATTTATCCACTGTGTCAGATCTGCCAAAACAGCCTCCCTTGTGCTGATGTTTTGCCCTGCAACCTTTTTAGGATTGACTTAATCCGTAATGATTTCGCTGCATGTGCCCAGCCCTAAGGGCTCTGTACTCTACACCTGCACAGCAACATCCTGGCTATATGGCTGAGTGCTGACTGTTGAAATGCTGCTTCTGCACTGCAGGGCAGGAACTCAAAACAAAGATGTCCAAACATAGAAGCTGGTGTCCCAATATAACCTCATGTCATGTGGTAATTAGATCAAATTGTGGTTTTCTGAAGAACCTGATCCATCTATCTAGCTTATCCTAACAACACATTTTCAATGCATCCCAAAATAACCCACGTGAGGTTTTTCCTGATCTGGCGCCCCCACAAGTGGAACAAAAAGACACTCACAGTGCTTTTTTTTAATCTTGCATCTGAAATTGTTTTTGTTTTTTCAGTTGAATGCCTCTGAAGCTCTGGATTTGCCATGAAAAATTACCATAAAAATTGCCATAATATTTGGTACATATATCAAGGTTGTATGAAGCCATGAATCCCAATGACTCTTGTGGTCCTCTGACTTTTTAATCTACTGCCACCATGAGGTCAAAATTTCAATTTGTCTAATACTTTGATTTATGACCATATACCTTCAAGGCTAACAATATTACCGTCAGCTGTACATTGCATGATTTAATTCAAATGTTAGCATGCTAACATGCCAAACTAAGATGGTGAATATGGTGAACCTGCCAACATGAGCATGTTAGTATGCTCAAACTAGCATTTAACTTAAATTTAGCATGGCTCTAAACTCGTAGTCTTCACAAAACCACAACAGGACCATTTCAAGCCAACTGAACCATTAACCAAATCTATTCTTTTTTTAGTCTTGAAAATGCCTTGCCACCAACTCAGAAATGGCAAATGAATCCCACTCAGATTTTAATGAAGCGATGTCAAGGCAAGTGCAACACACGACAAAATGTCGAGTTTGTCCTTTGAAGGATAACTTCGGTATTTTTTAACCTTGATCCTATTTCATGTTTTTGTGTCTAACTAACTGATGGAGACAACAGTTTTTGAACTTGGTCCAGTATTGAGAGAGAGGACTGCAGCTAGCAGCTGAGCAACACCCACAGTGTAACCAGATGGGGCAATTGTGCACTGTACATCCATTAAAAGTGGTTATTTTTGCCACAGGCAGGCTTAGATCGTTATTATAAGTGTCTGAAGTGTGTCTTTACCTTTCACTAGATCTGGTCTGTTTGCTACTGTGTCTAAGTCTCGCTCAAAGAGAAGTCCTAAAATTTGACAAGACGTGACAGCATGGACAATGCTGGAAACACGAGTGAAAATGAAATGTGTTTTATGTTGGAGTACAGAAGGTGAAGCTTATCTAAAAGATTTTAAACGTTGTCTTCCCAGCGTTGTCTTCCTGCAACAAGTCACGCCCTGTGAGATCTCAGAACGAGACTTCTCCTTAAGTGAGACTTAGATACACTAACAAACAGACTGGATTAAGCAGAAAGAAAAGAAACACTTTAGACACTTAAAATAACAACCTGAGCCTAACTGTGGCCAAAATAACCACTTTCAATGGACGTACAGTGACATTGCACAATTGCCCCATCTGGCAACAATGAGAGTGCTGTGCTGCAGCAGCCCTCTCTCTCAATACTGATCCAATTTCAACAATCATTGCTCACATTAGCTACTTAGACACAAAGCCATGGGAAAATAGGATCCAAGTTGAAAAATGCGGAAATTACCCTTTAACATTGATTAATGACAAACACAAAACAATGGCATGTTACATACGTGCTATTTACTGTATTTTGCAAGGTCATTTCAGTCACAGGTGAACAATATTATCATCGCATGTGCTGCAAACAACATGTAGCATTACAGTGGAGTACAATGATGGTTACGTTCATGCTGATGGAATTAGAGATGAAATGGGATATTAAGTTCCAGGTGAAACAATGAAAAGAGTGTGTTTACATTGTGCAT
Source organism: Epinephelus moara (assembly GCF_006386435.1). Lineage (NCBI taxonomy): Eukaryota > Metazoa > Chordata > Actinopteri > Perciformes > Serranidae > Epinephelus > Epinephelus moara. The sequence goes on along the minus strand of NC_065524.1, from coordinate 19,224,725 downwards.
GTGAGCAGAGGGTAGAGTTCTTATCGTGTGTTGTTTCTGCGGCTGCTCTATCAAAATTATCTTCTACAGTAGTTTCCAACACGTGAAAGAAAGAAACTGCTGACATCCTAAAAGGAGGCAGTTGCAAATGAAGACCAGATATGCTGCATATAAGTAGCAGGACTTGTGGAAGGAATTTGATAGGAAGGAACTGACCAGAGCTATTTCTGATTGTGACACGTGAAGGTCAACGAAACAGTGGCTGGGACATAACCCTTGGCCTCCCAAAGGCTTTTACTCCAGCACAGCCAGAGAGGGGGGTCACACTCTTTAACATGACTGCATTTTTCCACCATGTAAACTCAGCGCTGAAGCAACACAGTTGAAGGAGGCGTTTAGCTGCCATAGTTGTGCAAGCCGTTTTCTTCAGAATTTTTCCCCACTAGAGAGCTGAAGGAGTTAGCTGGAAAACCCCCTCACTGGCAGGTCCAGTCAGGATGACTTTCCCCTCGACTGACTTTCCCCAAACGCAGTGTTTCTACACCTCTGCTCAAGCCACATGGAATTCATTTACACCATCAGACAGTGAAATTCCGCCTGTGGACTGTGACCAAACACATGTAGTCATGATGAAGGGAAGCAACCTTCATCCAGGAATAAAAACGCAACATTACACGTGCTACGCTATAATGCTTGGAATGCATGCATAATGTAGCAGAATTAACAGGTGCACTTGTGTCGCAGGTTAGTACCAGACTCCACTGATCTCTGATGTTATTGGGACAGCACAGACACTTCGTAGCTGCAGATTTTGATGATGAATGGCAGAACTGTAACACAGGTATAAGTATGAAAAAACAAGTCTGAAGACTTTCTAGCTGTGAATATGAATACCACATGGAATTAATTCCGGGTTGAGCCAGTTGTTTGTTGCAATACTTTGCAAACCTAATAAGATTTATGTGAGACTTTGCACTTTATTTGCAGTGTAGTTCCAGCTGGAAATGCTGTTCAGGAAGCTGCTGAACAAATGATTTCTCCCTTTTCACCAGATAACATTTCACTTGTTCAGGGTGGGCGACACTAAGTCATCACACAGATTTTTAAAATGGTATCAGCCCACGGATTTCGTGCTGAACAGGTTACACTCCCCTTCAAATTTGACATTTTTCATTTAGCAGAAACCATAATTAACTGTTGAGTTCACAAAGACAAAAATGAGTTTTCTATTTGTTTTGTGTCTGACGCTTATGTAATACAACTGCAGGCTTTAACTCCACTTGACCTGCTGAAGTTATACTTATCTGTTGTAAATTTGGCAAAAAGGAAGTTATCCCATTCCAGAAACAACAACTGCTGTTCATACTGAACGGTTGCCAATATCAGGGGAATTTATTTCTGCCAAATTCTTCAAGCAACAAGGGAAAGGCGAGCCCTATCAGTTATACTCTGTGGAAATGTGCTCACCTAATCCAAACAGTTAAATAATGTCTTGTAAAACGTCTGCTCATGGGAGTCTCATCGCACGTCCACTGTCAGATGCTGTCAGATATCTCCTACTCTACTCACAAAGATTATCGTTCTTCACATACATGCAATTCTTACATTTATAAAAACTGCATGAGAACGGTACATGCAATGCTGTGGGTCACTATGCAGTGTTCTCACATGGATTCGGGGAATATGAAAGAAAAATCCTTTTTACGAGAAGTGAAATGGCCAGGAAAAAAAAGTCTTGAGCTGATTCCATTCATTCTTTGCATGACAGTAGCACAAACAAGGGACTGATATAACTGAGCTTAATGTCTTCAATATGCAACTGCTGCAGCACAGACACTAAAGTAAAAATTGAGACAGTGCAAAACTGTTGATAATCTAAACACACGGCATCATGAAAAAAGAAATTAAAACGTTGAAATCAGTCCAGCAGGTTCACTTGAATAATCAAAAACTTACTGAGTCAATTCTAATTGTTCAGTCACCTACTAAATAAATAAACATGACATATTTGTGCATAAAAAGACACTCTAAACTTGTAAATGCAAAACAATATTGTCTTAAATTCAGAAATACAATACATTGCCTCACAAAAAAGACACAAAGTAAGCAAAAAGTTACCAGTAAGCGTCCGAGCCTTTGTGTGAATTCCTGTTAGTCCTCTCATTTAGAGCCAGTGATCAATATTGTTCACAGCCCTGGGTTTACAGAAACCAGATTAAGGGAGAAGTGCACATGTTTCTCTGCTGAATGAAAGCCTGCCCTTTCCAGCAGCTCTCTCTGTCTCCTCTGTTTCTGTCCTTCTTCCTCTTCACTGCCGCCCCCTCCGCCCTCCACCCTCACTCCGGACTTTTACTGGCCTACAGCCACCCTCAATTACCATGGGTGGAAAGAGAAGCAGATAAGGAGAGCATGAAATAGTGAAGCAGACAGCCCATCTCTGACAGTCCAAAAGGAAAATAATAGCAATGAGCACAGCCTCCTTCCAAGTGTTGAAGGTTTGGATCGTGTGTGGGTTGCTAGGGGCATAACCAGAGAACATGGAGTTTTCTGGATGCAAGACAAGCACCAGATCAGCCAACGAGATTTAGTATACAGGAACACATATACTGTACTGTTTACGGTACCCTCAGCAGGACCCCGAGCGCTCAGCATTGCATTACACTACTCCTGTCTGAATTCCACTTCATCACCCCAAATGGACAGCAGATTATGTTCTTACAAGTCAGCAATGAACAAGGTGTGAAGAGCTACTGCGGCGCTTTTTTCTGCACGAGCAGCTGGAAGTCGTTAGAAATGCCGAACTGAATCTGCTATCTGTAGAGCAGGCAGATCTCAGTTTGATCCACTCTAACAAGTTTTATCATGTTTGTACTCAGTGGCAGCCTGCTCTGCATCAACTCACAGCAGCTCCAGTGTTTGAAGGCTCTCTTAAAGGCTCCCTGATAGTGCACTGAGCACAGTTTAGAATGAAGAGTTAGGAGTCAGGCTAACTACAGTGTAGTAGGAGCTTGACTGCAGCCACTTGCTTGTATGACAGATTTTATTCAGTAAAAGTTTTAATGAGTGTTTTGTTCCTTATGTGAAATATTCAGTAAGCTTTTATCCAAGAGAGGAAATTACTCCAATTACACTCAATTATAAGAACTTAGGTACTTGTTTTTGAACTTACTTGTGCTTTGGACTTTTAATATTCTGCCACTTTATGCTTATACTCCGCTATACCGCAGAGGCAAGTGTGTATGTTGACAAGGGATGACAAATGAAACGGGGGTTTGGGGGTCTGTTGCCAGAAAATTTTGAGCATCACTCAATTTCCTACCCTGGTAAGACCATCCTGATGACATGCACTTAACATTCTGTCTCTATCAGTCTATCCCTACTGCCGCCCCAAACACTTTCCAGGAATTAAAATCCAGTCTGGGCCAATCAAGGGTCCTCACTGTTGTTGACACCGTACGCAGCCAATCAGGCACTGCGTTGTAGTTGATGACGTAAAATGCAGGCAGCAGCTTGCAGAACAGTAATGGTGGCTACAGCTCTCTAGTAGAGTAAATAAGCAATAAGTTAAGTTATTGAAGAAATAGAGTCAATAATAATTAAACAAAAACAAGAGTATGCACTCGGAAGATGTTTTTTGACATTCTTCCGACTGGATTTGGCAAAATCTTGATTTATCAACTGGCTACGTTGGTGATAAGGATCCTTGGTGTTCTGTTATGGATTGGTTGAAGTAGTGTGTCTCCCCTCTGACAGAAGGGCCAAAACAGAATGCTGAGCTCACATTATTAGGATGGTCCTACCAGGCTATTCATTTCCTGCATTCTGGTGAATTTTTAGGGACCAATTTCTGCATTTGCTGCATCAAATTATGGTGTAAATGTCTTAAATTTTGTAAAAATAAAAGCTACTGTCATGATTTTATTGTTTTTGGAAGGGACAAATGCCCATATTCTAAATATTGTGTCCCCTCCCCGTGAAATCTAACCCTATGTTTTAAGAGAGATGTTGAACTTTTCACTCCACTACATGTATCTTGACAGCTAAATTGCTACTACTAATTACTTTACATTTTAACAGTACATGGTCAATCCACAAAAGCATGCATTGTTAAAGTAAATAAAATACTGACCATTTGAATGGAGCCATTCTCTATAAAAATAAACACTTTTACATTTACATTTTGTTGCTAATAACATCCAACAGTTATGTGATGAAATATAAAGCTAAAGTGCTAAAGATGTCATCAGCTTTCATCTCATGCTGAGATTGATCAGCAGTGGTTTCCTGATGACGGCCTGGTTGACCCTGAGCCTCAGCACACTCTGGTGGCTCACACAGGCAAATACTGAGCTGGTGTTTGGAGCCTGGGAGTGGCCGACCTGCTGGTGAGAGTAGACTTTCCAATGCTGACTAATCTTCTGTCTCTATTTACTGCTCTCTGGTTTGTAACCAACATGAAGGAAACCCCGCGGCAGAAAATCTCTTATTTTCCTACAAGAAGCCACTTTAGTTGTCCTCAGAGGCCCATTGATCAATATGACTGTGGTCATATCTGGAAACGTGACATCGGTTATATTTAGCAGTGAGCTGATCGAGATTACATAATAAATATGTTTGGCTAGAGAGCAGGAAACACTGTATTAATTGCCATAGTTTAAACTGCACCCAAGAAAACTGCAGCAAGTCTGATGTCATTAAAATAAGTTGCTGCAGTATGATTGAGGAAATAAAACAGTTTTGTAATCAAGGAATGTCAGTTTAAAACTAAGCTATATAGACACAATTAAACGGCTCATTATATTAATTTGTGGAAACAGGTGAAATAATTTGTTCACATAAGTAATGTCATCGCAATTTTAAAGCAATGAAAGTAGCAAAACAAGACAGCTACAAACGTCTTGTGGAATCAAATCCTGACAAGACCATGAGCAATTGGGGCCTCAAAAATATTTTTCTTTCTATTTTTTCAATCCCTCCAGGGTTTTGTCATCCAGTGGCGGCCTACAGCAGTACTTCTCCCAGTGCTTTTTTCTTGTGATCTCTTGATACAAGGCAGTGCCTGCTTTAGATCACCTGTGACAGGGGGAAACCATCCACTGATTGACAGGAAAGAAGCGAAGATTTGAAAAAAAGACTTTAATATAAGCTGAAATTTGTGTAACTGAATTTAGATTCTCTTATTTTCTACCCGGGTAATCATTATGCCACTCCTATTGCGACTCATTGGTGAGGTCCTGAATGTTAATGGTGAATTAAACATGCACTTCTCTGGCATACACAGTATTAAAATTGATGTAAAATTTGCAAATATATAAAGTCGGGGCAAATCAGTACAAATGTACTGACCCCCGTTCATAGATATGTTGTTATAGGTGTCTATCGTTTTTCCAGACATCAATGCACAGTGATTGGCTGCCAGCCTACTGCTGTGGCATGCAGTAATTTAGGTGCTGGCTCAAAGAGGCATTTTAGAATTGGGCACCCTGTGAGACAACACAGCTAGAGTTCATCAGTGGCTTTGACCACCACCCTTGCCAAAATACACTGAATAACTCTACCCCCTCTCATCCGTCTCCTAAGAGGCAGGAAATTAGGTATTGATGCTCCTCTACCATCTTTATGTATCGCTGTGTCTTGTTTACATGTGTATACTTCCCCTGTGTTTATCTGGTTTTACTAACATTCGCTGGCTGAATTCGAGCTGATTTTTGACCAGCTCTGTCATCACAGTGTGTGCAGATCGAAGGTGTTTGGCTTCCCCTGTGTCGCCAGCGCTCTGATCCCCCTGCTCAACCATGCAGGAGTTCTGCCAGACTTTTGCTGGATAGTGAGCGGGGAGCTCTGGGTGTTTGGCTCCCTCCCATACCACTAACACCTGGGGTTCCCCGCTCATCTGCTGCAAAAGCTAAAAACTGCTCATCTGCACACACTGCCTAACCTGCAATGATGTAAAGCTGGTTGAAAATTTTCAAAGTCTCTGTGTAACTACTCACAACACTATTTCCATGCTAATGTAGCTGTCGTGGATAAGTAAACTTTCCGGCTTTGGAGCTTCCAAGCAATGATGATGCTGAGGGACTGCAGGGTGTGCTTGCTAGCTAGCAACAGTCTCTTTGAATGGCTTTGGCGAGCAGAAAGCTGGCGGCCAATCATCGGGCCTTGACGTCTGGCAGCCTGCTTTCGTCATGAAGAAGTGGGCTGATGATGACTAAACTTTTTTTTGTACAAAATTGCCTTCAGGCAATCGTGAGGGGAAAATACAGATCAAAGACACTCTAAAATTAGTAAAAAGCCTCTTTTATATGTGGCTATTCATAACTGGGAGTTAATAACTGCTCCCATGATGTGGCCCCACAATGTCGGACAAAAGGAATAAAGGCCTTTTAACAGATTCTTCTTGCACTGCCCTTAAAGTCTTTTCCCCACATGATCACAAGAGAACATTTTGGTACAAAACACAACCCAAGAATCTCTGACAATTGTTCTCAAAACAGTTTGAAGTCTACTAATATGCTAAATTAATCAAATGCTTAAAGCAAATATGCAGTTGGTTAGAACAAATGAGAAAATTGTACATCCATATAATGTGGAATCAAATTAACCAGAAAAAGTTTGTCATCCGCCCACAGAGCAGCATCTCATTCTGCCAGTATATTAAAACATGTGAATGTGGTAAACAGTTGTGTCAGGATATTCAATGAAGTCTACAGTTGGGCCTAACAGCACCAGCGCTCTGCTCACTGTCACTTCTACACAATAACATATTTAGCTTATTACTTACATCAACTAACATTTACAGTGTCTGGCAGTTCCTCTGAAACTTTTTAAAGAACTGCCTGAGGACAACATAAAACCTCTCTCTAATAACCTCTGATTCTGTGCCATCACTTTGAAGCCCAACCGTCCTGGGTCGTTTTAATCAGCTCACATGCATTAAGCTGCATTTATCTTGATCACTTGTATGGTTTGCCACAGAGATAAATAGTGAGCATGTCTGAAGCAAGTGGTTGAGCCCAGAAAGAAAAATCAGAGGATAATCGTGGATTAGTAATAGTTTCCATGACAGAGGTGACCGTAGCATCCAGAGCAGCATGGCACATGATGTTGCAGTCGCAGAGGGGGTGGAGGATGACGATCTGCAGTCGATGGGCTTCTCAAGGGAAACACATGTGCGCCAGGAAAGACACTGAGAAGAGCCACACGCAGAGTTCCCTGTGAGTTTCCCCCTTTAGAAGTGTTTCTCCACTAGATTGGAGCAGTGGAAAACACTCAATCATCATTTTTCTCCTTTCTCCTCAGCATGCATTGATCACAAAGCGGGGAAATGCCCCGGACAGGGCGGTGGTCCACTGCACAGTTAATACAGATAGACAGATGCGGCACCTCAAGCAATTTAGAGTCTCTATTCCACTTGACCAGCAGGTTTTTCAGCTGGAAAGTTGACACAGGCCAGGAATCAAACCAGCTCTGTGTTGCTGTGTGCAACAGCGCTACAACAGTATCTGCCGAGCCACCATATGGGAAACATTGCTGTTTGTGTCATTGTTTGTTCTCATCGCTACAACAACGTCTAAAAAAAGACTGAGTGCAGGTTGTAGGTCATTAAGTTTTTTGTTGACAGCTGAACTCATGTGTAATCCCAGCAGTCCGATGAAACATAATTAAGATTTGCAAGCAGTTGGAGTGTAACCAGAAAGCATTACATATGGAATTTACAAACCTTCCACTCAGGGAAATGCAGAGTAATTCTAAGGTTGTCAAACATAAAGAGTTATAAAGACATTCCCTGATATTACTATAGCACACAGTTGAACCCCAGATCTTAAAATTCAGGAATGTGGGGCCAATAGTGGGTGTTATTAAAAAAATGACAGTGTAAAGCTTGTGTCAGCCTTTCATATTGTTTGAGAACATGCACATTAGAGGTTTTTTCACTCCAACAAGTCCTCCAACTTACACAACCACATAAGCCATTTTTCCTAGCCTCTAATACGACTCACAGAAGTATTTCCTAAAGTTGTGCCCCCACTGGTATCATGCTTAAATGACTGAGCAGCTTGTTTATGACCCTTGAAGTCACAGTTTTAAACACGTGTTGTGAAATTGTTGAAGTTGTCGCAGTTGCACCAAAACTACGTGGCTAGGTTTAGAAAAAAGATCATGATTTGGGTTAAAAGCAGTTGAAATAACTTAACACTGAATTTTGGTTTCATACGGGACACAAACAGCAGTCTCCTGTTTGAAAGTCCTGTGTTCTTTAAGCCACCCATTAACCCCTAATTCCTTCCTATGCAGACTTTCTCACTCTTTGTACTACATCATCCTCCTTCTTCTTCTTTCCTGTCATAATGACTACAGCTACAGCTTGCTGCCTAGCAAGAAAGGTAAACATGGGTTGCAATAAGCTGCTTGTGCAAACAACATACAGTATGTGGTTGTATTTTGGAGGAGTACAGTCTCCTGATCATTTTTTTCTGATCAAAAATGCAAAATAACTTTCTGGCTATTTTATCGTACTGAATGGATTACATTCTGAAGTCATTTTGGGGTCTTTGTGCAGTCAGAGAAATGCATTTGGCATTTTACAGTGATTCTAATGGTAATGGTTGTAAGTGGAATAAAGTGTTTTTTGGCAAATATGCATCACATGATACTGCAAAACAGAATGTGACTGCTAAACTAAAATCCTCTCCCAACCCAGAGGCCGGATTCATTGCTGTTCCTTAACACAACAATATCACCACCGTATGACATCCAAATTATGATGAATTTGCACTCAAAAGATGCAAATACTTTTAAAATTGTTGTTATATGACCAGAGAAAACAGGGAAAAAGGTCTGTGGCATTCGCTTGGTCTCAAGAGGTAGAAAATCTTCAACTACAGAATGCACTGCGCCACACTGGACCAATAAACATTCTCTCTGGTGGGTAACATATTTGGAGCTTGCCCATTTTGACCAGGAAACAATATGACGCCTGGCTTGTAACAAACAATCTCAAATTACAGTTCGGTAAGGAAAATATGTTTTTTTCCATCATTTTAGGAGAGAAATAGCCAGTGTTGTAAAAGAATCTTGTTTGATCGGCTCTGCTAAGTTTTACAGTTTGATCTCATTATTTTAAGCCTCAGTTTTGACAATACAGGAAACAGAATGAAACCCACTTTCTGTTTGCAAATTCTTGTTTTACAGCCAAACAGTGCACTAAAATATGCTTCTGAAGACATTTATATATAAAATAAACAGCAATATAACAGAATCTCGGCTTGTGTTTGATCAGTGTTGCCTAGTTTTACAGTTTGAACTGAGTTTGGTCTAAATTCAAGAGAGGGGCGGGTCTCTCTCTTGATCTGCTTCTATACTCTGTATCCCAGTGGCAGGCATTCAAATATGAGGAAGTACAATGTTTAGTTCTAGCAACAGCCCTAGAGCCAGTGAAAATGCGTCACCTGGCGGATTTGAAACAGATTTGAAACAAACTGTACAGAAAACATAACCTCCTTGGGGGAGCTAATCAGGCTTTTACACAATGGTCTAAAAAACATCAGTATAAATTTTGGATTTTTATTATAAAGAACAGATGTTTGAAGACAACTCAGACTTGTGAAATCTGTTTAAATAAAACTTTCAAATGAAGACAGTTGTTTTTTACAAATATGTTTTGTTACCCTTCAAATCACAGAGGTGCTGTCTTTGTCTTCCCAGAAGTTCAGTTCAGGTTCCAATTGGGTTGCATATTTACATGAAAATTTCAATTTATTTGAACAAACACATATTAACAAAGACAATCTACCGTGTTTTCCTCCTTTAAGCTCAATATTCAATTCACCGTCCACACAGCCTCCTTTTTTCCCTCTATGGGCGATTCCTCAACCTCCGCGGTGCGGGCTGAGGAGTCCCACTGGTGGAGTTCAGCTGAGCACACCCAGAGGTGACACAAACACCTGGAGGTCCTCTGAGACCTGCGTGGCCCCTGAGTCCAGGCCTGCCCACGTGTCCCCTCTCACCCTGCTTCCCTGGCTGACCATGAAAGGCTCGGCCGGGACGTCCACGTTGACCTGCGATTAAGACAAAAATGTTGTTTAGTCTTCAGGCCTCTCAGTCTGCTCAGTTAGCTGACTAAGACTACTTCACAGATTCCAAGAACAGAGCATTTACAGAGACAAATAGTTTCTTTTTTGGCAAATAATACACTCCTCTTACAGTAACACATCTCCTCTCCCCTTTCCTTGGATATGAGGCACGGACTCAGCTGAATATAGTTTGGAAAATGACACCCAGATGTGGACGTCTATTAGTGCCTAATTTTAGCCAAGTCATCAAACAATATTAAGTATTCCAAGATTAATTTACCCTTTGGTCCCTGGTCTCCAAAGTAGCCAGGTAGGCCGTAACCTTTTGGTCCTTTATCACCTTGCTCTCCTCGGTCACCTGCCAGCCAGACACAGACACACACATTGGTCTCAACAGCAGACAGACCGAAATGCCATTCCCACAGGAGTGAGCTCCACTCAAGAACAGGCTGTACATGTTGATTAAAGACCATATGTGTTACTGAGATCATTGTTAAATAAACGTTTAAAACACCTTGTAAATATTCTTCGATTTCATTGGCCTGGCACGGGAATGTGGCATGAGTGTGACATCATGGTCGGGCCTCTGACCATAAATTAGAGAATGTACACGTTCGTCTACGAGTTTCACAGTAGTTTGATTCGGCAGTTTTCTTACAGTGCGGTTCATGATGAAAGGTAGTTGAGTGTGTTCTTTCCAGTGGTGGAAAGAAGAAGAACATTTTGTCTGAACGTGCAACTTTAAAAGGGCCTTGAAGCGAGTGAGTCTGACTTGACGAGCCCTCTGCTCCATCACATCACAGGAGAAATATTGTAATTTTACTCCACAAAATTTATTTTTAATGCTGGACCTTTACTCAGAATAGAGCATTGATTGTGCTGCTACCTAGGCTCACTCAGTCTATCTATCTATCTATCTATCTATCTATCTATCTATCTATCTATCTATCTATCCTACAGGGCATTACCATCCAACTCTGCAGTCCCTTTCAGCACTACTGGGCATTTTAGCACCTTTTAAAGGGACAGTTCACCTCAAAAATCATTGAATATTGAATCTAATGGAACTATATGACAGATCTGCGCTTCTTTTTGCATTGCAATATGGTTGGTGGGTATGGTTGGGTAGAGAGAAAATAGTTCCTAAGTGAACTGCTCACAACAAGGTCTGTGGTATAACTTGAGTAACTGGGTCATGATTTCTGGAAAGAGACATTGCTGTTGAGTTTTTCGCATGAATTTTTTTGGCACTTTGAGCACCACAAGCTGAGTGCCATCTAGTTCCATTATATTAGAGAGAAGGCAGACATCTCTACGGCAGATATCTCCAACACTCGGCAACTCACACCAAAACAATCTAGACTGATAAATAGCACTACAGGTAAGAGGAAAAATATGTATTTTTGATATGGGGGTGAACTGTCCCTTTAATTCACTGTTTTAGTTCACTGTCACCACTCTCAGGATGCATCTGTTTTTTGTGTACTCTACCTGCTAACAGAAGGTAGCAACTAGCTGGTGAACATAGCAGAGCATTTCAGCAAAAACAGTACAAGTGAATTTGGGTCCTAATTCATCAGGTATCCAGAAAAACAACTTAAAATGAATAGTAATGTCAATGCATGTCTGCTGGATGTGTAAATAAGCAACTGTGTGCTCAGCTATGTTACTGATTTGGTTGCAGCTTGTTATTTTGCCCCTAAGAGGCCTAGAAAAATCAATTAATGCAGGTTTCAGCAAGAGATTTCATTTCTTTTTTACCAGGACTGGTGCATCCCAAAACAAGCACTGGTGAATTATAGTTTTGGTGTTCATCACATGCATAAATATAATCTGTCAGGTTTGTTTTTCACACCTGTTTCTCCTTTTCGGCCCAGTTCCCCGGCTTCTCCATAGAATCCCGGCAGGCCAGCTTCTCCATCAACACCATCATTACCAGGGTCACCCTGACAACATCATCAATAGGAAAACACATCGTTAATCTTTTGTGTGTTTTATGTATAAACCTTGCAGTGTGTTTTCTTCTCAGGTGTTCGTTTCAAGTCATGAATTAAGGTTCCAAGATTTATTTGAAGATTATGTAAGACTTTGTTGGGAAAACATTGTACAGTACTGGTACATCACTGTTCTTGGTTTGGCATTAAACGCCACAACATGAAGCTTACCGGCCATAATCTAATAGAGTGGAATATTTTTATATAGTCATGGCTTCAAGAGCATTTATCAACCAGAGAGCCATTGTGATTAAAGAAGTTGTGGAACATGTATCAGTTCTGTATAATAATGTGGAAAAGGCTTTCCAATCCAACGACAGCCTTGATACTCTCCAAAAACCATTCAACACAGACCAAGTGTCTAGTCTGTGACTCCTTATTTGTCCGCATGGAGACGTGGAAAATCGTAATGTTTTCATTCCAAGCTTTTCTGCCAAATACTTCAGCTCTCTTAGTCCAGTCCAGACCCTCACAATGTGTTTGCATTTTACTCAGCCAGGGAGACAAAGGCGAACAATGTATGGAGACTGTACAGTGCTCCGGCAGTGTGTCTGATGTAAAGGTCAACAGGAGGCGAGGTGACACTGTGAACAATTAACACCCAAACTGTAAAACTCACAGGAGGTCCGGGGGGTCCTTTCTGTCCGGGAGGACCAGGGGCACCCATGGGCACGTCCCCGTATAGAGGACAAACTGCAGCACATGTCCTCTTCACTGAGTTGGCAAAGGTGGACATCTGCTCCAGGACCACTTTCTGACAAACCTCGATCACATGTTGGGCAGGGAGGGTTGGGCCCTGCGTAACAAATCATTACCACATCCATCACTGGAAGGGACCCAAGTGTGGGACATGTAATGAGGAATATTACAGGACGGGGCATGCTGAAGCAATGGCTGCCTCTCAGAGGAAATGCAATGAAGAAATGAAGCCAACAATATTTCCTTAGGCTCATTATGGATTTATAGCCACACTAAATGAAACCCTTGCTGTGAGTCACTTATAACTACGGGCTAATGTGAAACTCTTTAAATGTGTTCTTGACACCAGAGCTGTTAGCAAACACTGTGTGTGTGCCAGTGTAACTGCTGGTGCAAGTGATTACTCTGCTGTTTCTGTGCCATCATTCACAGATAAATGAAGTGTCAATTATAGTAGAGACTGGAGAGCAGCACTACTATGCTGCAACTGTGTAATGTGTGTTCTATCAGCCAGAAAAAAGCCAGAGGCTTGTATTTTACTTACCGGTGGCCCCGGGGGCCCCTGAAAGCCATCTGGTCCTCCTTCACCTCGGATCCCCTTGACTCCGACAGGGCCTGCACGTCCAGGTGGGCCTACGGGGCCACGCTTCCCCCGTCCTCCCTGAGGACCCTGCGCACCCCTGTCTCCAACCTACAGAGCAGGTTAACAACATCAGCAGGACAGAGCCAGTGTGTCCATCAGAGGACAATGAGAAATGAGTTCAGCATGGACACAAACTTTAATTGAAAGCAGAAACGGCTTAAAATGCTTATTATGTCATGTGAATAGTAAAACATAGTAGCTGACAGTCACAGTTAGGCAAAGTAGCAAGTTATACACTCTCAAAGGCAAATATTAGTAGACATGCAAAATGGAAGTACTTTTAAAAAATGTGAAAAGAAAAAGAATGAAAAATACAAAACTTGCAGTGGAAGAAAAGGTAAATGTTCACGTAAAACAAATCATATCTGGCAGAGAACATTTGGGAAATGTGCAATATTCATTTTGGTACAATTGTGGGTGTTACCGCTTTTATCACATCTACAGATGCTTCAAATATGTTTGGAATGTTATTTCACTATTCAGTTTGCAAAACCCAGTGACATCTATTTTTTAAGGAAACCTAGACGTTTTAATGTGAGACAGAGCTGTGCTTTTTGGGGTCAAATGCTTTTTTTGATTTTCACACTCATGCACCATGTATTATATTATCCAAGAGTTACATTGTAACTGGTGTTTACTCATATATCTAATATTAATTCCACTCCCTAGTAATAATAATACATCATATTACCCACCCCAACCCCCATCCTCCCACTCATGGCAACCGATATGTCCCCCCCTGCCCCCACCCATGGATCAGCACAAGAAAAGGAATAAAAGCACAGAAAAGAGATTCAGAATTAAACTTTCTGAGTCTTTATCTTCTTTCAGATTTATAGTCATGGCTGTAAATTGTGAGATAAAGGCAATAGCATATCAGTCTGTGATTCTGAGTGACTGTCTCTTTAACACCGTCACTCACCATGAGTGTAAAATAACCACAAAACAAAGCAAACATAAATAAAAGCAAACAGTTGTTGGCCAGTTCATTATCTTTACTCACAGGTAATTTGTAATCATTCAACATGAGTTAGTGTCTCTGCCCAGGAAGAGATAGTCTTGCTAGGCTCCATATTAATTACCTCAATGTAAGTATTAATCCACTTTGAGATTGTAAGCACATGTGGTGGTTTCCAGAGGAGAACAAATCTATGCTGATGCTGTTTTACAAGACCTTCATCTAGATCATACTGACCTTTCGTATATAGTGTTGGGAGGGTCTGTGCAAAACAAGTACAAATTGGACGGGGATGTTAGAGTGGGAGGAAAGATAACTGGGGAACCAAATGTGTAGTATTATACCCCTTTTCCATCAAAATTAGTATGTGTATGTGTGTTTTTTAAACAAGAGTAAACCCACTGAATATTGGCAAATGACTCCTTTCCCATTGGCAGCAGATCAGCGCTGCGTATTTAGCTCCACAGCAGATGAGTATGCCTTTCTGTGTGGGTTTTTTGTTAATATTCTATTTTTTGGTGTGTCACGTTCAATGACACAGACAGGCTGAAGAACAGATAAACAGCAGCGAGGAGCATGGAGGCCTATGACAACTTGACGGTGCTTTCTTTTTTTATACTTAGTCTCTCTTTTAATCTCAGTGCAGACTAATTTGGAACGATGTTTGAGCCTTGGTTAGGCGGAGGTGAAGGGTATTTTGTGGTGGCTTATCATTGCATCTTGCAGGTAAAGTGGTTCAAATTAGTGCTTTCACCTGGGTGTTTTGTTTCCATCAATGCCAATCGGAGCCAAAGACGATAAATACCCGTGACTATGCAGAGTTATTTGACCCGGTAGTGAATGCCAATTAAAGCCTTTCCCATTGCATTAAAAAGCCAGATGTTAGCGGGTTTTTTGTGCAGTGGGAAAGGAGCTTTACTCACATGACAGACTAGTACACCATGAATCTAGCTCACAAGATCATAGCAGAGTCACTGCACACTCTGTGGTCTGAATATGCACTCCTACCTTCAGGGTGTAAGTACAACATGTCCAAGATAAGGACTAAAAGAAGCATCACATTATTTGTCCCACAAAGCATTTTGCCGCTTACCAAGCTCACATGGTCTGGAATTGGAATCTTGATGTCCTTTTTTAATTTCCCTACTGATTTTATCGCATTTTGGGGGGTTTTTGTGCTTATGTTGGTAATATGTTTTATTGATTTTCTGTTATGCTCAGTTGTGCAGGGCAAATTCCCCTTAAGGCAATACCGGTTTCATTTCTTCATTTATTAGTTCATTCAGACTGAGAATGTGATGACTGTAGCATAAAATGTTGATAGTCTGGTATGACTGCTCTATTTAGTGACCCAAATCATAACAGCCAGGTTACAAATTATCTTTAAAAGGTCCAGTGTGTAGGATTTAGGAGCGTCTATAGAAACAGTACGTAATATTCCTAACTACGTCAGTAAAGAAAAAAAAAAAAAGTGTTTTTGTTACCTTAGAATGAGCCTTTTATATCTACATACGGAGCAGGTCCTCTGTTAGAGAGTGCGCCATGGTTTGTACAGTGGCCCATATGGAAAAACCACTGACTCAGGGTCATCTGCATTTGCACGTTAGCCACTGTAGCTCTCCTACATGCTTGGCACATGGGAGAATTTTCAGTTCTGTTACCTCACTGCTAGATGCCACTTAATCATACACAATGGACCTTTAAATCAGAGGATTGCACTTATTAAATTCAATCAGAACCATATCGATTTGCTGAGGAAAGTAAACAGGGTGTACCAAGACTTTTGAGTGCTGGTATGTGTTGGAAACATTATTGTATTTATCAGTAAAGCTCTAACAACTGAATCACAGCTCACCTTTCCTTTGGGGCCCTTAACTCCTTTTTCCCCCTTTAAAAAACAAGAGAAACATTTATGTTAATGTAAGGGATCGCCACATAAAAAAGCAGCTGTAATGATGAGCAGAGGATAAAATATTTAAGGCAGTACCTGTCCACCTTTAACTCCTTGAATTCCCTGGATTCCTGTGTCACCCTGCATAAGGCAGATGAAAAATAAACAGTATTTAGAAGCTTGCAAATATCAGAATTCCACAGGTGCCCTGATGCATGAACAGATTGATGATTCATTCACTGATAAATTAGAGCTTCTATCAAATCCACACAGCAATGCTGAAAGTAATTTCAGGGCCTCAGGTTGGACATTATACAGCTTTTGACAGTATGGGATTTTTTTTCTACCAGAAAACATCTACAGATCCTGAGCATTCAGCTCATGAATCACTAAATATTTCTTGAATAGCTAATTGTGGCATTAAATGGTATTTTGCCGTCATCTTTTATTTCTAATGGGTAATGGATGAGGATGTATTACCTTGGACCCTGGTTTTCCAGGCACACCCACGTGTCCCTGTGAAGAGATGACATGGTTTAATGGCCTGAGGAAAATGAACTAGTGTTTGGAGGAGTTCAGAAAATTCATCTGGAGTGCTTACAGTAGGTCCCGGTGGGCCGATAAATCCAGGTCTTCCTGGCTTCCCTGCAGAACCCTTGTAACCTCTTGGGCCCTCGAGAATAAAACATTTATTAAACCGACCTAAGGGACGGCTTTATTCTTTGTCGTTTTCCTTTAAGATGGCAAACTACTTTACATAGAAAATGTATTATGTGCGTGTCCTCTGAAAAAGTGACTTACAGTTTGGCCTTGGGGACCCATTTCTCCCGCTGGCCCAAGTTGGCCTTTCTCTCCCTGTAAAAGCCCCAAACCACAACAAATGAATCTGCCAAAAACAACTCAATTGTGCATATATTTACAAAGAAACACACAAGATCAGGGGGTTACCTTTGTTCCACTTCTCCCGAGTCTTCCACTGAGACCCTGTGGTCCTTGATAAGCCTGTGAGGAATAGACGACACTCATAATAACACAACTGCACTGGTTCTTCATTAAGATATTATCATCAGCAGAATATAATACCTCTATTCCTGGATCACCGTCTCTGCCAGGCAAGCCCGGATCTCCAATAATGCCCTAGGAAAACGATATCATTATTATAAGACAGACACATGATTTTGGGGAGTGTAAGTGAGCACTCAGGTGTGTCAGCAGTTAATCACCTTCGGTCCGATGGTGCCAGCTCTGCCCACAGGTCCTTGGATCCCCTAGTTTTCACAAGTACAGACAAAAAAGTTCAAAATCATTTCAAAATAAAGCAGCTTTAAATATTTGTGATGTCTGTGTAAATTAAAACAAACAAAAGAGACACATCATTTTCATGTTACTGTGATGAATGTGTGATACATACAGGCGTCCCCTTCTCTCCAGGAGTTCCCGTCTCTCCAGGATCTCCCACAATACCCTGTCAGATCATCATTGGAAGCAACATAAGTTATACATTATATCCCAGGATTGCAGCAACATGCTGACGCAGGGAGCCTTCCTTCGTATACAATAGAGTAGGTTATCGTTGCAGTTGGGGCTTCTCTTTCAGTGACTCACCAGCTTATGTTGATACAGTTCAGGCCCTCAGATCGCAGCCAAAATCCAGCCACATGAACTAATGTTGTTTATGGAGACGGCACATATGCCA
The DNA here is from genome assembly GCF_006386435.1 of Epinephelus moara. Lineage (NCBI taxonomy): Eukaryota > Metazoa > Chordata > Actinopteri > Perciformes > Serranidae > Epinephelus > Epinephelus moara. The sequence goes on along the minus strand of NC_065524.1, from coordinate 19,206,792 downwards.
AAAACATAGCTCTATTCCACTGTTTTACCACATTAAAAATGATTCACTGGCCTCCACGCTCACATGAGGGGATTTCAAAGGTATAGCGGACAAAGAATTAAGAGCGTCTCATCATGGATTATGGAAAAGGGAATCCCACAACGACCCACCTGCTTTCCTCTGGGCCCAGCACGCCCTGCTACACCAGAGGTTCCTTTTTCTCCCTTAAAAATAAAAGCACGATGGAGTTAAATCATAATATACAGATTTAAAATAAGATGGAGAAAGGAAGGGAACATGAATACCTTAACTCCTTGAAATCCGGGAATCCCTTCATATCCTATTTCGCCTTTAGTACCCTTCAAGGAGGCCAAAATGTTAGTAATACAATAATTACATTGCAAAAAAGGGTTTATTACAGTGTCTGAAAGGTTAACTTACAATTTCGCCTAGTTTCCCAGTCTCTCCAATATCTCCAGGTGGTCCACGAACTCCCTTTAACAACATCCACATTAAGGGTTATCTATAAAGTCTTACAACTTTAAGAGCAAACTGCACAGAAATCCAATGAAAAGTCTGCAACTTCATTAGCTGGCTGCCGAATTAAAGTCAAATTAAAGCCTGAACCCGGCGTAAGAGTTTACCTTGAAGCCCGCTGCCCCCTTTAATCCTTTCAGCCCCTTAGGACCTCTGTCTCCCTGTTAACACAACATGTCAATAATCCAGATTTGCATCATTTCAGGGGTAAAGAAAATGATTAATCTGAGTGTGATAAATTACCACTTGGCCCCAGAGTCCTCTCATTCCTTTCTCGCCTTTGATTCCCTCTTCACCCTGAGGACACGCGTGAGGTTTCATTAATGCGTTTTGAGAACGAGCCAAACTTAAGTGTAACCCTGATGGGAGCGTGTAGTAGATCTTACCTTTGGGCCTGTCTCACCAATGTTGCCATATGCTCCTGTGTTTCCTCGGATTCCCTACAAGACAAGTTTGAGTCAATCACAAGCAAGACTGCAGCTATTTGTTTGTAAACCAACCAGCCTGAGAAACAGAGCGTAAAATGTAAACGGTAGCGACTGTTTCCACAGAGAAAGTCGACACTAACGACTTCTGGGAGATTAAACTTTGGATGCATCACATGGAGAAACTGTTTCGACATGACAGCATTGGCTCCTTGGTTGAACACTGAGATATTAGATGATGGCTTTTCTGCAGTGTTCATGATAAGACAGACAGGGAATAAAGACATGAGAGAAGCCCTGTCACGCTTGAAGGGTAAATGTAGAACTCAGGCCAGGAGAGATTATCTTAGGTAAGCATAAAGACTGGAAGCAGGAGGAAACAGTTGTCCAATGGTAGCAAAATCAGCTGCTCTAAAGTTCACTAAAACTATAAAACCATGAAATGTTACAGTTTTTAATATAAAACAAACAAATCAGATACTACATGTTAATCTGTCAATTTTGGAGCCACTAGAGACCAAAGTAAGTGCCTGAATCTAACAGCATTTTAAGTCTATACTGATGTGTAGCCATGCCAACTTGCTAGTTTTGCTGGGGTTGTAAGGGTAGAGTGGAGTAAAAACACACTACAATGCCAGGCGATATTGAGAAGTTTTTCTGAATAATATTGAGAAAATTAAATATTGCAGTATCTTTGAACTAATACCTCAATATCAATATTGCAGTGATATTGCAGGGTTGACTATTGGAGCTTTCACAAAACAATTACACAGTGAGATTTTTGGTAAATAATCATCAGTAATGTGGATATAATGACTAAGTGGGTGAAGGCAAATATCAGGACAGCTAGAACAGTCTGATAAGTTTACAAAATTACATTATTTTACTGTAAAGTAGCCTTTCAGGAAAAGACAACACTTACGATATTACTATTTCCAAATTCTAAGACGATAGTGTCGTATCACCATTTCAGTACAATATCAATATATTGCCCAGCCCTATTGAAGGGACATGTCGATTTAGAACTGCCTCTATATCAGGCGATGGCATTAGTCCCACGCATGGCACTGACTGGCTAATTGTTAGTCCCCCAGTAGTGCTCATTGAATCAAACCACTGTTTCATGCCGTGATGCCAGATGAATAGGTCGACTTGGTGGAGTGGACAGATTCCAAGGTCTGGATCAAGCGGTAACTTCCTGCGTTGAAAAGTGAAGCTAATGCAGAAATGCCAAAAACTGCAGTTCCTATAACGGCCACTTGAGGCTGGCTCCAGAAGCCAGTCAATACTCACTGACACCCATGTTAAAATGACGATCTTAACAGCTGAAATAAACATGTTAACAGCCTGGTACAAAAAACAGTCTTGGTCTCTACATGACAATTGTACTAGGGGAGAAATTGTATATAGCACCTGTTTACTTTTTAATAAAGGCTTAGAGTTGCCTATAATTAAGTCAGATCCAGCCCTCTCTTCTCCACAGCTCTACCCTCTTGTCTGAATATGGTCACTTCTGGCTCCAAAAATCCAAGATGGCAACGACCAAAATACAGAAGTTGAGGGTTTAAAATGAGGGTCCACAAACATATGGGTGATGTCACAAGCTACGTCGATCACTTTACAGTACATGGTCTGGACCCAGGCAACTAGGCTAGATATTTTTTCCACTCTTCATGCTAAGCTAATGCTAACAATCTCCTGGCTGTTAGCCAGCACAAATATGGTAGTGTTACCAACAGTCTCATCAAACTCTCTGCAAGAAAACGATCAGACTATCCCTTTGACGTAAGCTCTACAAATAATGTCAAAGTGAGGAAAGTTAGGTTTAAAGTGTGAACATGGTATAAGTTTTGGGCACACTCACATTAGCGGAAAATATATACAAGCATGTTCAGCCGGATTTAGGAAACATTAGTCATAAAGACAACAAAATGGAGCCGTATTGTTTGCACAGATGCTGACTTCCTCAGTAGTAGAAGGAAAAGTGTTTTCCACTTGGCTGTATTTTACTGAGTCAACAAACAAGTTCCAGGATGCCTTTGTGTTGTCAGTTTATGTGACCATCTCACCTAACTTTACGCAGAGTCAGCTGGGCGAAGGTTAACCTCAGAGATGGCCGACAGTGCGGCGAGAGGCACGACCGTGAATTTTACGACGTTTCTTAGGCGGTATAGCTCCGAGAAGCACAAGACCACCCACCACCTGAGATGGACAGTTCATATATCTGTGCCAGGAAATGCCCTCCACTGATGCCAGCAGGGGAGGAGATAAACATGTTGGGGCTCCGTGATTCACAAGCTGGCAGGAGGTCAAAACTCTAACGAGTTACACAAGACAGATGTTTATTCCCAGATGAGCTACAGCTGCAACGCAGGACATGAATATGTAGCACTTAGAGCTCTGGAAATGTGCTTTGAATGTACGTGGGTCTGGAGGCGTACATGTGTTTGCTCAGGCAGCATGGGGGATTTCCTTGAGTGCAAAGGGCATGTTAAATGCCAAACGATCATGTATAAAAAAAATAATCCTCCATCTTTAAACACATGTTCTCCGGACTGTTTTTAAAAGAGTCTCAGATCTGCTTCGACGTAACACCGACTGCTAAGCATGAAAGAGATTAACAAGTCATAAATTTAAAGTGGAAATAATCACGTCTGCAGCTCCCTGAAGGATACAAATGTGAGTGTTCATTCATTGATGCGTGTGTAACTGGCTCCTGCAGCACAATACTTTGTTCATTATCATTTTCTCAAACCTCTTCTCTCTCTCTCTCACTATTTGGTCTTCCCGTGGGGAATTAATCAGCCTTGTCCACAAAAATAAAAGTGTTTTAAGAGACAGGTTTCACACAACAGTTATGCACACTAATGCCACTCATTACCAGTCACTTGGAGGGTATTGCTCAACGGCCTGGTTTTCCTGTGTGTGTGGGATTCATTACATTTGGCTCAGTGTCTCCCAAATGGAAAAGCAAAACCATTAGAGATCCTGTGATCTCTTGCCAGTTTGAGTTAAATCCTATATTCTAAACAGGGCCTGTGTTTTGAGAAGCAAATGGCTATTTCAGAACGATGAAAACAAATTTATTGTCACATCCGTATTGGTTCGTGTTTGTCTTGGCTTCCTCTTAGATCTTTTGCAAAGCAGACACGAGTTTTCAAAACTATGAAAGGAGCCTCTATGTTTACTATCGCTAAGCACTTCTGCTTCCAGATCTGTTTCCATCCTGTCGTGTCTCAGTTGTACTCCTGTTGCCATTTTCCACAGCTTCACTGCTGTCTCACGAATAAAAGTTTTACAATGTCACTCACCCACGCTTCAGTTTAACTCTTTAATGTACAGCAAGCAACCCAATCTGCAGAAAAAGATGTTAGCATTGTATATTTCTGCGAACCATGGATACGTCACATTTGCTCATTATGATGTAGTGGATACCTAAAACTTTGGGTTAAAGTGTGGTTAGATTTAGGCACAAAAAACACTTGGTTTTGGTTAGGAAAAGATCATGTTTGGGCTTGAAATACCAAGTATTGGGAGCACAATCCTAGCAGGAAAAGCAGGGATGTCTTGGTAAAAAACAGTCGCTTTTCATGGCACTATCCTTGTCTGTGGATCACCACAGAACATCCACATTTGGGGACTTAAAAGCCGCTTCTAAAACAGTAACAGGTCACTAAATCACAATGGATTTTGTTTTTTGTTGGCCTTAAACAGTTGTCTGCAGCTCAGCAGGCTTCTCACCTGGGTGACACGCCATCCGCTATCCCCTCCACCTCCAGATGACAGAGCGAGCTCATATATAATGTAACTTTAGAAGCATTTGAAACAAGCAAATGTAACGTATCAGTGATTCGCAGGGATGTAGAATGCCAGCATTTTCTTCTGGCGACTGTGCTGCAATGAGAGGAAGTGGAGGCTGCTAACACTAAGAATACACCAAGTAAACACCATTCATCCAGTGTTTCACAAGGTTGAATATTTGCATGACCGAGAGACATATTGTATATTTATTTACCCAGTTTCCTTGTCTTCCTTGGTCTCCGGCTTTTCCTGGAAGCCCTCTGTGACCCTGCAGAGGAATAGAAAAACATGTAAACACAGATTCAACTTGTCTTATCAGTGTTTTACTGATTTATAGGTGCATTAACCTGTGGCCCTGGAGGTCCCTGAACGCCTGGTTGTCCATGCATACATTTGCAAGACGCTCTTCCAGCTGTTAGGCCGATCTCTGCGTACCCACCACACTGCCGTGGACAGAAAGGCAAGTATTGTAATCACACACTCCATGGGAGAGAGCGAAACTATGTTAAATGGGAGGTGACTCACCACACTGGAGAGCTCGCAGCAGCCCTCTGAGTAAGCCTGCTCTGGGTCACATGACACCTCCATCTGCTGGAGGTCCACCTGGAAAAGGGACAATAAGAGACATTAAAGTTGAATCCAAAATCAAAGGAAGTTGAAATGTATGAGAATCAGAGCTGTGAACATACAGACACAGAGCGATCTCCTGCGGCCCGCTTGACGATGGAGGTGTACCCTCGGTGGATGACTGGCCTTGGCTCATCAATGGACTCCACGCTGACCTCTTCACAGTCTATCAGCAGCTTCACCTGGCTGCCCTTCACACTCAGCGCCAACTTGTGCCACTCTCCGTCAAACAACTTTTCCACACCGTGGAAGGTCCTCAGCATCTGGCTCCCATGGGGGCTGGTGTAGAAGAAGTCTAAAGAACGTGTGTCACCCTGGAAACGCAGGCCGACTTGCTCTCGTCCTTTGGGGTCACTGACCTGCCACAGGTCCCAGGATTTTCTGGCTGTGTCCTTGGTCACTTTAAATGTTGCGATGACAGAGTAGTCGGAAGGAAGTCCATCTGGATACACATCGCTTGTGGCAAAAGAGTGAGGTTTAGAGATCTGGGTATCATCAGAGACCGGCGGCTTTCCTCACAAAACATAATTAAGGGCTTTTGTAGGAACAAAAGGGTTTTATTTTATAAGAACACGAATAAGTAGAAACAGAGCTCCTTGAATTTTATGCATAAATTCCACTTTAGCGTATGACACATTTCTTTGTTACTTTGTGAAACCTTTTTTTGATCTTGTACTATTTAGCAGACAACCATTCTTTGTTTCTTTAATTTGAACAAGCACATATTTACTTAACTTAAACTCAAAAGGCAATGCTGTTTTCATTGTCAAGGTATGAGAACTCAAGGAAGAGGAGTTTACAGCCATGCTAGCAGTTCTGCGAGCCAAAGTGGTGCTTTGAGCTAAATGCTAACATGTAGACATGCTCACAATACAATGCTAATATACTGATGATGAGCAGGTGTAATATTACCATGTTTACCAACTTATATTAGCATGTTAGCATGCAAATGCAATCCATCTAATAACAGAATTAGGCAGGTAGTATGGCTAAAAACTCAATCAGTGCCCATCAGAGACCTTTTCATACCTTTTTGTCATTATTGTTATACATTTCCAATCATGTGACTAATTATAGATTAACTTTCAAGATATCAAATATGCCATTTGCATGTAGATGTGCTATTAGAACTCATGACCAACTTATTACATCTGAAAATCTTGTTTTTGCCGACCTCCAGTGCTTTCAGTGCTTTCCTTGCTGTAGTGAAGCACAAGTGTACTTCAGCAACCTGTGACATCACTGTTGGTTGGGATTACAGGTGCAAAACTGCTTTTCTGCCTGGTGTTAAGTTTCCCTTTAAAGAGTAACTTAATACCAGGATGAAAGGCAGTGTTTTGTTGTACTTTGGTTGCACCTGTAACCACACCCATCACTGATATCACACGCAGTGGCAACACCCAGGCCTGTAATTCCTTGAATGGCCACTTGAGGCTGGAACCAGAAGTGAGTCAATCCCTATCCCTATCGACCCCCATGGACCCCTGTTTGGTCTCAGAATCAAATTTATGCTGACTGTATGGGGGAGTGAAATTCACCTGATTACATTTGTAAGGGTTTAAAGTTATGCATAACTAAAGGTGAGGCCGCTATGTGTGACAGACTGTCTGCAAGGTGTCACCAGAGCCAAGTCAGCTCCACCCTCTTGTCCAAATTTGGTCACTTCTGTCTGGAAAAATCCAAAATGGCGTTTGGCAAATCGCCAAACTTGAGGCTTCAGAATGGGACTTAATGAGCCAATGAATAATGTCATGGTTGTTACGTTTATTAGTTTTGCACAGTCTATGGTACTAACACACCCTAGAGTACACTTCTATATCACTGCAACCAGGTCAGAAGCATAAACAAGATTTTCAGGCGGTGTTAAGTTACTCTTTATTCATTTTTCCAGCTTCATTAACTGGGCTCATACAGTCTACTGTCTTACCTCATGGATCTCCGTAGATGTATAGAGGGGTTGACACGGTAGGCCACCGCCTCTGGTTGAGAGCCGTCCACTCTCCTCACTCCTCTCGACTCGGGCACACGAAACTCCTCCAGCAGATCAAAACCTCACAGCACAAACACTGAGCTTAGTTTGACGTCACAGTGATTCAGCATCAAAAGGCGCTTGGACTGCTTCTAGATCTTACATCAGCGCTAATATCACTTATTTATTTCTAAATTGTTGCATTATTCATTGTCATTAATAACACCATCACTTCACAGGTACAGTGAGGTAATTTATGAAACCCATTAACACCTAGAGGCTGTTTATTTTCTGTCATTGGTGGTTTTGGCTACTGAATCCTAAACACTGGGTGCTTTGTGCTGCAGTTTGAATGAGATCAGCGTGGCTGTGGTGTTTCCTCTGAGGATAAAATGTGTGAGTGAAAGCTGGTGAAAGATTATGATTATAAATTTTATGACTCAAGTAGAAAATAAGTCAGAAAACTGCTCTAATACATATTTAAGTAAAAGTGACAGCACTGAAACCCGTTACAACTGGAATTATAGCTCAGTACTGTCTGTTTTATCTTTAAGCAGGACAACTTCAGATAGAGACTGGTTTATTTAGATAAACAGGGCGACTTGATGGCAGGGCTTCAAAGTTCATGTACCCAGATTAACCCCAGGCTGACCTCTTGACCTCTAAGTGTCCACATAGGCACTGAAAACAGGAAATACAATACAGGGTCGATTGCTGTGAGGCAAACGATGGACTGTGAACTGACAAACACTGACATCTGCTGGTCATAGTGCCACATTACAGTATCCAACCTTTAAACTATAGCACATTATAAATGTGATGTATGTGATTATGTAGGTTATTATTAAATTTATTTAACAAGGTAACACCTCACTGAGATTAAAAATCTCTTTAACCACAGTGTGTTGGCAAAGATAGCAGCAACATGTTTAACAAGTCCAACTATACAGAACCAGCGTTTTGTGTGGGTAATGATCCAGTGTTACTTTTATGCAGTGAGAATTATGCTTTTGTCATCAAATAAGACGAAAAAAAAATTTATTAAAACTTACTTGGCAGCTTTTGACATTGGGTGAGGACCAGGAAGACACAGAGTGCTGCAAACACCAGCATTTCTTTGGAGGCTGGCATTTTCAAATGTTTGAAGTCAGAGGCTATAAGTGCCTGCAGCGGAGCAATTATATGAATCAGTCGTTCAATAAATCAGATCCTCTGATATATGAGTGTACAGTAGGCTGTTAAATTGAAGTCATGCATTCAAACTTGTTCCTAACTATACATTTAAATGCAGAGATGTTAAAGATTTAGAAAGACTGAAGGAAAAAAACCTATAAAGACACAAGTGATGTTAAATTTCTTCCACCTAACTTAATGGTGTAGCAAAGCAAAACTGGTGAAATTGCCCTTTAATTTTTTTAAAATTGGCTAAATATTTTAATTTCTTTGACCTCTACAAGATTATCTTTCTACAAAACAAATATTTGTCAATGCAAATATTCCTATTTTTCACCAAATTAGAGAAAAACAATACACAAATCACTAGATAACATAACCAGCTGATCAAACCCTCATCATCCTCCTTTTGATTAGCAACCTGGCATCACATTCAACCCCAATTTATATAAAAATGTATTTAAAAAAATAAGGGAACGTGAAAGAGAGAAAGGTATTACTTACATATTCCTGAAAAAGAAAGTCCCTTGACTCCTGCAGACGGGTCTCTATCAGTCCCTGGTGTGAGGATGTATCCAACTCTAAAGTGCCATCGGCGGCCCAGTGTTTGAGCTGAACAGGAGGACCATTCAAACTACACACTCTGGGTCCCTGAGGAGCTTGACCCCTGAGCTCCACTCCACCTTTGGTCCCCAGGGGATCTGTCTCTCCTCATAGGCCAGTTACACCTAGTCCAGTAAACTGAGTCATCACATGAGGGAAATATAACATACGAGGGCTTTTATGTAGCTACAGACAGAAGATAATAATGGTATTGTCAAAGAATGAGTCTATATTTTAGCAAAGGTTTGTTCAGCGCACTTCTCAGGAAAGAGTATTTTGAGTTTTACTGTGCAGAGGTTTTACACGTCTCCGATCACAGCCACTGGTACAATTTGAAAAAAAGACCTTTGTGGGCGCTGTTAAAGAAACTTAGACTATAATTGCTTTAAAAAACAGTAACACAATTTTAGTGTATGTTCATTCAGGACTGTGTTTTACCGTCTGCAGAGTCTCACTGAGAGAAAGATGTAGTATGTCACAGCTACACACAAGATGCTCTGCAAACATTCCACCCAGAGGAGACCACACCTTCGATCTGACCCTCCACACTGCAGCTAACAACCAGGCTATAGGGACACTGTGGGAAAGACTTCTGAATAACACACATATACAGTGAAAAAAATGCTTCAGCTCATGGATACAAGAGATAAGAGCTACTGATTTAATTGTCCAATTACTGAACCGTTGCCTTTTACTTTATTAAACCTGTGTGAAGCAGCATGTCCACCTTTAATGCTCATCAAATTACTTCAGTTCAGCAGCATGAAAGACAGAGACACAGGAGACAGAGACTTAAAGAGGGGGACATGAGATGAGGAGGAAATAAAACTACAGTTTACAGCCATGCTAGCTGCTCTGTGAGGCTGCACTAAAGCTGAATGCTGATGTCAGCATGCTAATGTCTTCACAGTGACAATACTATATGTTTACTGTATACATCTTAGTCAACTTGTATGCATCACATTTGCTAATCTTGCACTAAACACAAAGTCCAGCTGAGGATATGGCGAATGTTTTAAGGGTGTTCAACCAGCAGTACTGACGAAGAACAAAATTTAGACCTGATGGTGTGATATAAAATAATCTGGGATCAGCAACCTGCACAATCCATCAAGCAGAGATATTTCACTGGATGTTAAAAGTTTTAAATCATGATGGTACTAGAGCAGAGATACTCAACTTGTTTGGCCTGGGGGCCACTTTTGCAAAATGACAGGAGGCCAGGTGTCAGTTAATAAACAAACATTAAAAATTAATATATAAATAATTAGCCAGGCCCTGGACATCTGTCAGGGGGTTCAGGGAACACTTTTTTTTAATCTAACAAGCTCTATTTTGATTATTTTTTACACACTTTTTTATGCAAGAAATTCCTAGTGTGAATCAATTTTTTTGTCATTGTGAATTAGAAAGTGGTTGACAGGCCCCCCAGCCCTGCTTTTACACTACGTCACATTTACACACTGGAGGCCAAGGCTACCATACAAGGAGCCGCCTGCTCAGCTGGAACATTCACATGCACTCACACACTGGTGGCACAGCCATCAGGAGCAATCAAGGGTTCAGTATTTTGCCCAGGAATTGAACCACTGATCTTCCACCACTCTACCACCTGATCCAGAGCCGCTACATTACTATTAGGATTCACCCTTAAGGGACCGTGATCATATTTAGCAATTTTCATGGCAATCCATTCAAAAGTTGTAGAAATTTGTCACTAAAAACCCAAAATGTCAACCCCATGGTGGTGGTAGAGGAATTGTCAGGGGATCACAATCGTCAGGATACATCCTCTGGGAACCATGAACGTCTGTACGAAGTTTCACAGCAATCCATCTGACAGTTGTTGCGATAATTCAGTCTGAACCACAGACTGTGTAAAGTATATCCAGTCTGCGGTCCGAACCAAAATGGTGGACAGATTGACCAACCGACAGCTTGCTGCTAGCACGGCTAATGAAATGAGCCAAAAGCGAAGCAGAGAAGATTTTGTGGTCCACACCAGTCTCTGGTGGCTTTCTGCAAGCAGGTTTATTACAAAGTAATGTTACAGTAACAATTTCAGCTCTACCGAAATTAACCATACATTGACATGGATGCACAAGAGAATGTCTACATGGAGTGGCACCTCTTTGAGGTCAATGCACACACTGCGGTGAAGTGGTCAAACAGAACAGGGACTTCAGCTGCTCACAAACAAACAGGACTTAAAAGCTTCATGATTACGAGGTTTCTGCTACTTGCCTTAAATAGTGTTTTTTCAAAGGTTTCTGCAGTGCTTACTGGGGTTTATTGTAGTATATTGCATTGCCCTTTAAATGCGTGTTGGCAGTATATCATAGCACTTAAATAGATAATTGCAGTGCCTCAAATGGTACCATAATGCACCATCTACTCCAAACATCAGCAAACATAAATTACAGTACATTCAGTAACTCTCAGAGCGCTACCCCACATGTTGCCCTTCATTAGTGTGTTTAGAAATGTTAGCTAACCGTACGACATAGTCATTCCCGGGTTTTCTAGTGTTCGTCAAACCTCTACAGGTTTTGCATCAATAAAATAAAATACAATAAAAACAATTTGACATTTTTCACAAAAAATAAAATACATTAAAAACAAATACACAAGGCCATTAACATTCCATTCTCACATAATATTAAACCATATTGCCTCTCAACAGAATATTTTACATCTTCGCAACAATTTAAATAACACTCAACACATTTGCAGTCTCTTAAGTTAGATGTCTCCAGTGTCCGTTACGTGTTTAGGGTGCAACTAGCTCCTGGGTTGTTTGTTTTCAAGGCCACTGACTATCGCTTGGATCCCTTGGCCAGTTTGCTCGTGGGAGTGGTTCTTCTCTGAGGTGTGGGGATCTTAGAGGGTTTCCCTCCGTGCTGACGGGAAGCAGAGCGCGGCGTCGCTCGGGACGAGTCGCCAACTGTCTCGGACACGTCTGAGCACACAGACTGGATGTCTGAGATGTCAAAGTCAGAGGCGTCACTTCCTCTGCGACTGCTCCCTCTGCTTCCGGCTTTACTTCCAGGTCGGCTGGAATTTTTTCTCGACTCTAGAAGGTTAAAATCAAAGACAATAATTAATAATAATGAACTAATGAGCTACTAAGAATGAGCCTAAACAGTAGAGGGTATCAGTGTTGTGCCACTGGCTGCTACTTTCAGAGGTGCATAACTGACATAAATACTAATTAGCATCCTTTATCTGCACTTTGTGGACTGTTATCAATACATACTGCCTACTGACTGCTGTTTGAAATTTCAGTTTAGTGCTAACAGACAAGCAAGGTTCATGTGTAGCCTTGTAGGTAAAGTGAATGTGAACTTGTAATATTCTGTCCAATACTGTCTTGCAATTTCTGCAACACCCTCAGTGACCTCAGAACGACATCTCAGATGCTTCATTATTCATTTCTTACAGACTGGAAATCATTCCTTACACCCCTGAAAAGGTTACTGCAACCTCAACATGTTTTTTTTTTTTTTTTTTTAAGTTAAACATTCACACACTTAAAGGAGCTGTGAGTCTGCCCCAAACAGCAGATAAAAACATATTTTCTTCAAAATATAATGCAAAGAGTCACCAGCATTGCCAGATATATTATTGTATTTGTACGATGCTTTTGCCCTCTGTACTTTGTACAATTAATAATGCCCAAAGTCGCATGATGCATGATAATTTGATCATTTTGTGACACTTGGTACAGAGCAAACTGTATGTGCTACTTTAATTGCTGCCTTCCAGTGCTGTGGCAAATTAAAAACACAACTAGAGCACAGAGGAAAGACACAAACTGGACAGTGGTCTAGATGTCCAAAGCAACATCTATAAACATCACACTGTCAAAACAGCTTCAAACATGCATGTTTTTCCCCCATTATGCCTCAACTGATAAGACATTTTATGTTAGTAAGTAAGATTTTTTTTTTAATCAAAGTGGGACTTTATGAAAGCACACATCAGCCAGCACAGGTAGTGGCAACAGAAAGTGTTCTCTGCAATTACACATTATACCTGTTTGTTCTCTTGGTTATAACTCACATTTGCTAAATTTCCTCTAAAAAGGATAATCATAAACATTTCCCATTTGGCACCGCTGGGAGTCCCTGCAGTTGCTCTCCACTCACCGCCTATTGTCTGTGTTCGAGCTTTGAGTACGGCAGCGCTGATCAAGGTTCCCTCCTCACTTGACTGGAATCCTTTTCCCGACAAGTACCCAGGAAGACGTAATTTGCTGCCTTGAACTGGTGTACTCTGCAAAAGACAGAACTTTAATTACTTTTATTTGCAATCAATGGGAGTTAACTGCACACTACAATGACAGTGTTTTAGAAAATGGTCCTTATCAGCTGACATAGAGCACAAGTTGTACCAGAAAGCACCACAGATGTTGCAGAGTTAGTTGTAAATTCAATTTTAAAAATGCTTAAAAATCTCTTTTTGAAGCAGTTAGTATTTTAATTATATGTTAAACCTGTCATTAGAAAACCATTAAACACTCACACATGCACTGATCACACATAAAGCTGAATAGTGGCATTAAAATGAGACAGACATTTTTGTCAGACAAGAATTACATATTCAGCCCATTATTAATTGCAGAAGTTAGTGCTTTTAGACCCAACTGAAGTCTGCATGAATATCAGCTAAATCAGAAATATATACCAGGAACAAACGCACCTTTTACAAACTATGAGCTCTGTTGAGGCTGACTGGTAACATACATATTTATATATATTGTCTCTGTTTTGATAATTACGCAGTAGATTTCAGTTGGGTCGTAAATCTGAAGCGTTCCACATCATGTGCTGTATATGACCATACTATATGACTATACCTCTGAAGATGAACCTTGGCTCCCAAAGGAGTCTGATGATTTAAGAGGAGTGGAGGGTTTGCTGTTTGTAAGCCAGGGCTTATCATAATTGCGGGTTATGTGTTGGGGAGTCTGGGGAACAATGGCAAATCAAAAAACACAGACATGGATTCAAAAATCAAAAAACTACCAGAAACACTAAATGGAAGAAACACAAAATAAATAAACAAGAAAGTGATCAAATAATGTAAAATAAGTCAACTAAGGCAGATAGATGAAAGGAAAATCATGGTGGGGAGTGGTTGATCAGACGTGTGGAGAAGTGGAGCCTCTCACCTTGGGTGTACTGGTCGCTGCTGGGTTTGATGGGACCGCACAGCTCTGACTGGAGGTGGATCTGTTGGGAGAAGCTCCTCTGGATGACGGCCGAGATCTCCGGCCTCGGTAGCGGAAGCTCGCCATCACCTGAGTGGTTCCCTCCGGGAGGATGAACTTCTCTCGCAGCTCCATGTTGGTCCTGCCTTTAGCTGAGAGATGACAGTCCGAATGAGCCATTACATAAATACAACAGGGATCATTTTCATCTGCTATTTTGTGTTGATGATGATGATGATGCGAGGTAACACTTTATTTCCCACTTTGGTCCCTAATTTCTTAATAACTATGTAATTTGGTACAAATCAAAGGCAAAACAGAAATTTCCTTAAAAGAACTGCTCCATTTTACTCGAGCAGATAATACGACCTCACTTCCAAAATAGTTGGGATGCTGTGTAAAACATACATAAAATCAGAATGCAATGATTTGCAACTCCTTTACCACATGCAGTGGGGGAAATAAGTGTTCAACATGTAATTTTTTCAGCTGATAGATCACATGCAACCAATTGGCGAATCTCATTCATTCCTATTTAAACTGCTCTGATCTGGTTACTGTTGCTGCTTCCTCTGCAACCCGACTCCACCCCAGCTCCTCCTTTTCATGCTGTGTCTGACTTGTGTGTCATTTCTGTTTGTCATTGATGCTGCTCTGTTCTGTTCCTGGGGGGGCTTCTGCTCTTTCTGCCTTAGGCTTTCCATGTAGGTGCAAGGAAGGGCAGAGAGGTTTGCCTTCTCTGCCTCAGGCTTTCTGTGTAGGACCGAGGAAAGACAGAGGCCCCAGAACAGAGCCATACTGCCAAATATGATACTGCAAATGGAAATAAAGTTTCTTTGACTAAGTGTCTCTGACTGAACTAATGTCTCACAGTGTTCAGGTGGGATTCTGGCCCATTCTTTCACACAGCCAGTCTTAAAATCTCTAAGATTTTGGGAGACACAGTTGTGAATCTTGAGAAATAATTTCAGTTTTAAAACTTCAAAAATGAGTTTCCCCAGTTCCCAAATGCTTACTGAGTGTTGTGAAAAGATGGGTGATGTCACACAGTGGTAGACGCCCCTGTCTTAGCGTTTCTGGAGTGTGAACACTGATTATCTTGCCTTTGTAGTGTATTCAAATGAATTTGGATCAAAAAAGGATTTGCAATTTGCAACTGCATTCTGATTTTTAATTACGTGTTACACAGCGTCCCAACTTTTTTGTAATCATGGTTGGAATTCACTCAAATAACTGTCATTAATTAATTGGAAACATACCAATTGCACACTGTTTCCCCCATAATCAGCACCGCATCACATAGTCATTCCAATGAAACTTCTAAATAACCTTCTGGGAAATCATTAGGGAAATATGGAAAGTAAAGTGTTACAAAGATGTGACAGTCTAATTTGAAATAAAGCTGAATGTTTAAAATGAATTCAAATAAAAGTTGTGTTCCAAATAAACAATGAAAACACAAGACTCATGCTGTTTCACATCCCATCCACACTGCAGCAACAGATGTGGAATAAACATTTTGTTTCTCAACCAGCAACACGTCTTTGTTTGCTCGGACTGCAAACAAATGGTAAAAAAGATTAAAATGAACCAAATTGCGTCCAAACACTCCCAAACCAAAACGGCCCAAAATGAGAGGAATTACAAAACCAAGGAAACATAAACTACTTAGAGTAAACCAAACAGACCTCGCACCAGTTGTGTTAAAAACAAACTGGCTTACATGCAGATTAAATCACTGAGCCACACTGTCAAACAGAGCAAACAGTGCAATCAATACTGTTTCAGTTTTGTTGTGTGTGTTATAGAGACGACTTCATGGTTTCCCCAAATGATGATGTTAGTTCAGTTTGTTTACAGATCATATATTCAGCTAAGCATCTCTTGAGCCTCTCAGAGGGTTTTTGTTTGTTTGATTGTCAAGCAAACCTGAAAACTGCAAAAGAAGCTCAGCTGAGCACCGCTGACATGCTGAGAGAGACAAAAGAGCTCATTTGACGCGTCAATTCCCAAAACAGTGCCTCGGAGAAAGTGACAGCGGGATATATGACTCACACAAAACAACTGCATGCATGAAAACCAGCCGGAGTTGAATGACATGTTGATTGTGAGTGAATCCGGTTTATGAGAAGGCCATTCACCATGAGCGCTCACACTCACACAGCTACATTAGCACAACACAAGCGGCACACACTCGGATGTGCAGACACACATACCACAGGTGGGTTCATGGAGCATGGTGAGTAAGTTTGAGATTTGCCAACCTATAGGAGACTGAGTAATTGAAGAGTTTGATTCCGAGCGCAACATTTTGCTCCCGTGGTGATGAACTAGAAGAAATGATATCATGTTCAGCAGGAGGAAGGTTAAGCAGGAAATACAGGAACTGATAATCAATACAGAAGAGAGCAGAAACAAGCAGAGAACATAAAGCTATTGCAGTAGACGTGGCACAGTGAGGATGGTCTCATACTGATATACATATGTAGGTGGTGAGCAGTAATTGTACGCTGCATTATAGCTATAAATATATTTTCTGGAAGGTAAATTGAGCCTCGTTGTGTTCTTTCATTTAGTTATTTTTGGTGTTGTGTTAAGATAGCTTTAACAGACTTTAACTCTTTGAAACATCACTTTTGTTTTTTGTCTTTCACAAGGATTTAAACCTTTGATACCTGAGCAAATTAGTTTTACTTCATTTTTTAAAAAAGGCAATCAGCAATTTGGTATAAAATGTCCTGTAAATTACAAGAAATTTCTAAAAGGTGAAGAAGAAAATTATCTGAAAATGAGCTAGAAAATGAAGAATAAGAAAAGAGAGTTCAGCTCCCAGTCATATGCTCAGTACTTCCTATAAACTTCGCTAAAACTTTTGCTATTTAACACTTAACTGAATGAAACTTATCTATGCTCTCTTCAAAGCCAGACTCCAAAACTCAAGTTTTTTATTTGCAAAAATGCATGTTTGTATCATACCTGTAACAAGTAAAATGAGAGTTTGTAAAGTGCTGTTTTGATATGTTTTGCTGTTGCTAAATGTGGTCCTCGCTCAATCAATAAATCAATATGTTCACTGTTTTCCTGTGGAGGCATGCAATACCAAAAAAAAAAAAAAAAAAAGAAGAAGAAGTTTTCTTCACAGATTCAAGGTAACACGTCATGACTAACCGATTTGGGAAAGTACTCCTATAAGAGAAAAGTAAAACAAACACTGACATGATTTCAAATTAGTTCCACGGTCCAACAAAAAGAAAAAGAAAAGACGGTTAAAGTGGTAACTTCCACTTATATTCAAACTGAGGATTAGACTCTTAAGCTTCTCCAAAGCCTTTGCTGGATTTAGAACTGGAGAAATACTGATCCCTTTACAATCCGTTTTTCTGAGTTATCATATTAACTAATGGACACTAACAATATTTATCATGTCATCTTGTTGAAAAGAATGTCAGTGTCCCTAATAGAGAGATGGATTAGTTGGCTTTATGTATAGGATACTTGTGTATTTCTCACCCTAAACAAGCTGTGATGATTTCAGATTAGTTAACACTTTCACTCTGTATCTGTTAAAATAATAAGCAAATAATCTAAATGATGATAATAATCTTCATCAAGAGTAACTATTCATACAGTAATAGTGCAAAGCAATAGAAATAGTTGTTGTACATCAGAAATTTGATAATCAAAGTCAATCAAATCATTTTATCACACAATAACAGAGAAAAACAGATTGAAACAGATTTCAGACTAAATCGGGTGTGCACACTTCTCATGATTTAATCTATCAGCCCTGGATTGTGACTTCTTGTGGTGAACTTTTGAACTCACCTCGACACGGGTCGTTCTTCACCAGGAACTCATCCAGAGCCATCCAGCCACCTCCCACCCGCACCATCACGGTGCTGCGTAAAATCCGTACGAGGCGAAGCTGCTGAGAGTCTCCAAACTACGGCAGGAGGGGAAGGAAAACAGAGAGGGGACATGTGAAAACACTGACCTGTGTATGAACACTTGTTCTTACTGCTGTGCAACACTGGAAACCAGACTGGTCTGGACAATCACATTTATTCCAATTCACTTCATTTACTTTTTCATTTATTTATTTATATATACATATATATTGTGGAATTAGAAAATTCAATCAAAACATTTCAGTGCAAAAATCAAATATCCATCAAAGATACTTTGTGTCCACGTCAGTGCTGATTTCCTCTCTATGGTGCACAAATGAACACAAACAGGATTATGACACAAAAATATACATTTTCAGTTTTCATTCTCAAAGACACAAATTACACAAATGTCAATCCAACTGGGTTTCTTCTAGTAGTCTGTGCTAGTGTCTATGTGTGCTCCTAAATTGTTCCTAAATTGCTATTGTCCATTAATCCTGAATGAGCTCATGCTAAATTGTTTCATTATTTCATAACTAGGGCCAGGTGTCGCTTAAAAAGTATGATACCAGTACCCTTAAAGTGATACCAGTACCAATAGATGACTTAATTCAAAACTTTTTTTCTACTTCATTTGATACCCATCATGTGAATGGAAGCAGCCAGTTGGGTAAAATGCCACCAGACACTGCAGGCGTGTGTTAGAACGATACGTTTCGGTGGCAAATACACTGTGCTCGACTTCACCACATCACTGACCATATGGGTTGTAGCCACTGTGGTAGTGGGCCAGTCACATGTCGCATTAAATCAAAGAATGCTTGCAGTGATTGGCTGTGAGCAAATTCATACAAATAATCATTTTTTTCTAGATCTCGGTACAAAAAGGATCAAATGCAGGTATCGTTTGCCTGCAGAGGTTTTGATGCTACTTGATTCTGGGTTATTTCATTTGATGCCTTAAAGGTTATTGATTACTGATACCCAGCCCTACTCATAAGTAACATTTCGTCATACATACAATCATCTGATGTTGAGCCTGACTCATTTATTGTTGGGTCAAACTTATTAGCTGATCTTGGCTTGCAGCAGATACTGTATATTGGAATCTGCATATGCAGTTTTGGCCAATAAGAAACAAAATCACACAATAAAATGCCAAAAAAAAGCACGTCAGGTAACTTAAAAACAGTGCTTTTATCACATAATCAGGCCAAAAACTACAGTATCAGTCAGGCTCTACATTAAAATCTGTTACAGTTTATAGCTAATTTAAATGGAGCTCCTGTTTGTATTGTAAAGCTGTACAGTTTAAACAGCAGTCACACAACCTTTACAGCCTGTATCAGTGGATGTTATTTGAAGTTGAATAATTTCAGCTAGTGTTTGTCTTCATGTTGTAATGTCTGACTTTATCCCCACAGTGGCTTCAGTTTTGCCATTATTGCAGGTTGAGCCTGTGAAAAAAACATTAACTGAAGGCACATTATTCTACCACAAGGGGGTGCTAGTGTATAATAATCTGCCTTCATCTCACAGTACCACACAGACCAAACATAACGACACTGAGCTTGTTATGGATGCAAATGGTTCAGGCTTTATGAGGTGACAGGAAGTCAGCCAGTTGGATGTGACCACGAGCATTAGCACAAAGACGTAATTCACACAGGACGATCACAGCCGCATGCTTTCTGTCAATAAAACAATTCCACATCATGATCAAGCGGACAGACAGCAATCTCCTGCAATCCAGAACTTTGTTGCACTTTCTACGACTACGACTCAAATGCTCGGGATGCATTGACACTGATGCAGATCCGATGCAGCTGACACACCGAGAACAACATGAGGAATGGTTCAGATCATTTCTGTCTAATCCACCACAGTGTGACACGCAGACATGACCAAACAATGATGACCCTCCGCTAGGTGCCTATTATCTTATGATGTCTCTTCAGCTGGTAAGAAATCTTGTATGATTATTATAATGATTTAATGCCACTGGTGATTTTAGTGATCAAATACATTAAAAGGTGATGATGATCTGGAGGAAAAAGAGGCACAAGAAACATCTTAAGAATAACCATTTACCAGAATACAGCTTTCCAAAACTGCAACGTGTAGGTGGGGGGTAAGATTTTGATTTTCCCTGTTTGCTATTGTCTCATCGCCGATTAAGGAGTCATGTAAGCAGTGAACCAGACCAAACTGTCAAAAGAATTATTTCAATTCAATGTTGTGTGACACATCAATACAAACTAAATTCATAAACCAACACTACAGCCCCTAACCCCTCCTACTAACACCTCCCGTCATTAATCCAAACAAGCTTCAGGAAGCATGTGGCATATGAACACATATCAGGAATGAGTTTTAAAATTGCAACATGCAATTTGTCAAGACATATTAACTCAGTAGGTAAAATGAAAAGCAAAGTATTCATTGAAATCATCAAGGCTGCCCAACTATGAAAATAAATGAATAAACAGTGTCAGTTACACAAAAGTATGTCAGCCAATGTTGAGGTAAATCATTCCCATGACACTGAAGCGCCAAAGGCAAGCACACAGAAAGCATTATTCTCCAAACTGCCCAGCAGATGAATTTATGCCCGTGGACTAATAAAAAATATGGGCTGAAATGGTATTGGCTTGTAATATTGTATTTTCTGAAACTCAAAAGCAGATTTAGAAATATTTACTACACTTATTTCACCTGGTTTGTCTTATTTCTTAACAAAACAAAAATTACTGTCGTCAGAATTAGTGAAGAATCAGATAAAACTTAAAGGTCCAGTGTGCAGGATTTAGGGGGATATATTGGCAGAAACTGAATATAATATAATAAGTATGTTTTCTTAAGTGTATAATCACCTGAAAATAGGAATCCTCGCATGTTTGTTAACTTCAAATGCTGTTTATATCTACAGAGGGAGCAGGTCCTTATTTATGGAGATATGTTGCACTGCCATGTTTCTACAGTAGCCCAGAACAGAAACCAAACAGTGGCTCTAGATAAGGCCATTTGCGTTTTCCTGTCTGCCACCGTAGTTAGCAGCCCCTCCGCGACAAGCCAAACATCATCAGAAAAATGTAGATTTTTAACACGTAATTGCTCTATTCTGTGTTTTCACTGATTTAAATCACTGTGGCTGTTAGTTTTGGATAGGAAGAGACCTCTGCGGATAGTTTGGCTCCCAGTAAAAACCTCCTGAATGGCTGAATCTTAAATTATGAGAGAAAAAAGGTGAGCACACATCCGCAGACTGGGCTAGCAGCCTGTCTGCAACCAGCTAAATAGTGTCGGAGAAACGCTGACCTCTGCAGATAGTTCACCTCCCGCTAAAAACCCCCTGAACAAGAAAAAAAAAAAACCACCTCAGGAATCCTAAACAGGAGCTCACGCTTAGCACATGGGAGAAGTTTCAGTTGGTTGCAATCTGCAAAGCTCACCACTAGATGTCACTACATCCTACACACTGCTCCTTTAAATACAGGGCCTTCATTTGTCATTTTAAACAAAATTTTACGCTGGACTGAAAACACATTTTAGGCCAGCGTTCCTTATGGATTAAATCAAAAGGCCATAGATCTTTATTTCTACTTCTGAGTTTCAGTCTGTAAACATCAGCCAGGAGTCTGGGCAGAGAGTGTTAATTGGAAAGCAAACATGGTAAATGAAAAAGGACATAAGGCTTGATAAGGCACAGAACAGAAGGGTAAAAACAGAAGAGGGCTTTCATATGTACCTGGTTTCCAAGGTAGAACTGGTGATGTGAGGAACAATAAAAATAAAGAGAGGTTAAAGTTTTTACCATGTATTGGTTTGCACTGACACTTTTTGCAGCACTTACCTCTCTGTGAAATTGAGCTGCTCGTATTTAAAACATTTTATGATTATGCAATTGCTTGTAATTGTTGAAACATTTGCTCTTTTTGTGAGTGTAAGAAATTAAAATCTGCTTACCCGGTACTTGTTGGCACCTATTTGCTCCACTTGGAATCGTTTTGGACATTTACATTTCGCTACTTGTCGTGTTACCTACAAACAGACAACATATTATTGAACCATAATTCCTCAACACATCTAGATTTTTATTTCAAAATTCTGGGCACGGGAGTTCAAATAACCTCATCTTCTATTTTGTCAGCATCTGTTAGTGGTTTGTAAGCGTCCTTGTTGGGATGAAGAGCTGCCACAAACTCGTAGTAGTCAATGTAGCCGTCACCGTCTCTGTCAAATATGTCTGCCACAGCGCTCATCTCCAGACGGCTGGTGGGGAATTCTATTGGAGAGTCATTAAAGTGTTACAAATGAGAATTGTTGGCTGGGGTACTCGCTGTTCAGTTGTGAGTTTGTATGTTGGCCACTTACTGGAGGAGAGGATGCCCTCTATGAACTCCTGTCGGGTCACCTTGCCATCTTGATCTTTGTCAATGCGGCGGAAAAAGTCCATGACACGAGACTTTTTATGGTTCATCCAGCGCATGTAGCGCTTCCGCCACACATCAAAGTCAAAGTTGGCAAACTCCTTCAACTGCATAGGAAAAAAACAGGGGGTGATATCAGCCAGAAAAGGACAAATTTTCAGAAAAAATGCTTGCAATTATACTGAGAGCAGGTGTGTGTAAAAACTTAGTGTTTGATTACCTCCTCCAGTCTGTCCAAAGCATCATTGAGTTTCCTCCTTCTGTCCAAAGCCAGCAGCCACACGTGCTGCCACTTAGTGACCAGCAGGTTAACCCGGGGGTTCTTGGTTTCAATGGGAGGCTGCGTTGCTGACGCATACATCGTTTGTGTGGGAGAACGTTTTCCTGTTGGTGAAGAGACAAAAACCTTCACAGTGACTGTGCTCACACCATGTAATGAGGAATAGATTAGCGATGACATCATTCCAGGTGTTAAAATGGACAAGATGAGGATGTGGAGTCACCCTGCAGTGACTAAACACTGGGCCAGATGGCTCAGGTCACGCTCTCTGAGGGGTATTTGTGGGATACGTACTTCCAGTTCTTCCTTTTTCGAGCACCGGGATCTGTGACTGGACTGGGGGTTCCACAGCAGCCTTCCTTTTGTGTGTCTTGGTGATTTTGTCAACATCGGGTTGCTTCCTGGTCATTTCCTCCATGAATGCCTGCAGGGAAAAGCAACATGTATGCCTCCAGTTTGGTTCATGTACACCTACAGTCAGCTACTGTAAATAAAATGTAACAGTTTAAAGAAATACTTAACCCCCCAAATGGCAACATGTATATCAATAATTCACCTGTGTTACATTGAATTCATACTGTGCATGCCGCCACGGTGAATCAAGAAAATTCGAGATGAATTGAAATAATAGGGGTCAACATTTAACAACAGCAAAACTATGTCAAAAATATCCAAATACAAACTCTCAATCTGTGCAGTATAATCCGTAAAAGTCTCACTTATCCTGTATCCTCAGTAATTCTCAAACAGACAGCCCTTTCCAACAAGGAACTGAACTAAAATCGAAACTTATCTATGCTAAAAATTAAAGTTTTATTCAAATTCCACTTAAAACGGGGCAATTAATTGATATACAAATTTAGGGGATTAAGAATTCCTTTAAGAGACTGAAAACTACACTAGGATTCTTTATATCTGCAGCTTTAGTTTACCTGGTGCTCTGCTATGAGGCCTTTGACCTCCTCGAGCTCTTGCGGCAGCTGCTCCTTGTCCTTATCGTTGAGGTTGGTCTCGGCCCACTGTAGCCAGGTCAGCAGATTCTCCAGCAGCTCCTGAGTGGCCAACAGCTCAGTGAGGGCCGTGGCCAGCCGCTGCTGGTGCTGCCTGGCCCAAGCCTGCACCTGTAACAGTAACATCACACACATTACTCACACACAGCAATTCCTTTTGTGTGAAGAGGCACACACGTGCCACCACAAAATGTAAATTTTGAGGAAGTCTTCCTCTTTGTAGCTTGAAGCATCCAAATTGTGTGCTCGGTCATACGTGTGGGTATGAAAGGCATGTATGCAGCTGTGAACTGACCTCTTCTAACCGGGCTTTAATGATGGTGTTCCAGTGTTTGATGGTTGTGATAGAGTCTGGGTGGCAGATGACCAGAATCGCCTCCCCCATACTGGTTGCTTTATTTAGAGCCACTCGCTTTTCCTCCAGTTTCTTCATGAACTCCTAAAACACAGCAAATGGGAGCGAGTTTAGATTTACGGTTGGATAATTGAAGGATTGCTCATGAAGTCGTTTCGATGTCTAAGCAAGGCAGAGCTTGTTCAATAAGATGAAATCATTGCTAAGTAAAATATCTGCAAGACTGCATTTTGGCATGAAAGATGACATGGCTTCTACTTTTAGACATGCTGCAATTACAGAATCAAGCAAAGTACAAAAAGATGTCAACATGTAAATGTATTTATTAAAACAAGTTTCGGTCAAGATGAAACAAAAGATAAATGTTTTGCTTGCCTTGTGTTGTTCAATAAGTGCTTGCAGGGCCTCCTCATCATCAGGCAGGCTGCCATGGAAACGCAAACTCTGCTCCGCCTCAGCCAGCCACTCCAGCAGGATATGAACAGTCGAGTGAAACTCCTCAGCCTGCAGCCACAGGACACAAATCAGTCAGGTTCACAGATTCATTATACCTTTTATTTAAAGTCTGTAGGTGCTTGACAGTACCTGACACAGGGCCTGCTCCAGCCGCGCCTGTTTGGACACCGAGAGGTTGCACACCGTCTCCCAGCGAGTGCTCAGCTCCTGCATCTGGACTTTGACCCAGGACGAGTCATCGTGACTGCTCTCGATCAGCTCCCGGGCTGAACGTTTGAGGGCCTGAACGCTAACTGTCCTCTTTCCCAGCTCCTTCTGGAAAACCTGCGGCAGCCAATCAGATAAGTACAATATAAACCCACAGATAACATGCTTACTATTATAAGATTCAAGCATATTTCTGCTATTTATAACTTCAGTGAGAAAAAACAGAGGGGAATTCTACTTGTGCATTACAACTTTGGTCACAGTCACAGCTGTTGGTGCAACAAAAAACAGAGCACTTGTGTTGCTGATGTCGTGCAGTTTTTATTGATGACAACATTGCAGATGAGCAAACAATAACATCAGTTTTCCAGACACGCCTGCGGGAAAGAAAAACTTCAAAGAACAGGGACTCTCAGTGGAAAGGTACTCCAATGCTAGTGCTTTTGTTGTTTGAATTAATAGTCCAACCCTGGTGAGGTTTAAGTGTCCTTTGTTTCCTATTGTGACGAGAAACAATGAGTGATAAAAAGAGAGGGTGGTGTCGATGCAGCAGTGAAAACTTCTAAGCTTCTGAAGTTGGGTTTCGATGCTGCCACTAAAGACGTCTTTGACCTGCGTTCAACTCGCAGAGCAACACAGCTTTGGGTCGTGCTGTTATGTGGTCTGGTGTTGTCGCCTACCTTGTGGTTGTCTATCAGGTTGAGAACGAGGTCTATGTCTCCATGTACGGGCTGGTCCTCAGCCAGCTGAGGCTCCACTCTGTACAGCCAGTCGATGAGAGCCTGGAGAGCGTCTGTGAACTGGCCGGAGAACAACAGGGCCTCCTCCAGCTTGTTTTGTCTGCAGGAGAGCACAAATGGAAAGTGGTCATTTTCAGGCTCATACTTTTGGGTTTCAGCTCATGTTTACATGCTTTAAGGTTCAAAAACACTTAATTTTCCTCATACTGTCTGTGCTGTACAGCTGTATTCACCCTCTGTCTGAGAAGCTCAGTTTAGCACCCATCTTTTTAAGCCGCCCTCCTGAAAATACCCTCTGCTATGATTGGTCGAGGGGACTGACTATAGTGGAACTTTCTCCTGTTTAAAATCACCAATAAAAGCTTCTAACACAACTGGACATGTTCCAGCAGGCGGGAGAGAAATTTACAACATTGGCAACAGAGATTACATGTTTTCCTGACGTTAGCATGTAGCGTCTACGTGATGTAAACACTTGCAGTGCGTGCCTGGAACAGATAAGCATACAACCAAATCCATCAAGAGCTGACATCGGTTTGTGTTGAAGTAGAAAAACATAATTGGAAACAGAGTATTCAAACAGTCTGAAGCCTGAGGTTTTTGCTCATAGGGATTCATTTTACACATTTACCTCATTATTTAAAACTTTGGCCATGGTTAATATGAACACCCAACATTGTAAGAGTATATATAAATATATATATATGACAGAAAAATAAGGAAGAGCATAATAGGTGCCCTTAAAAAGTGAGTGAATAATCTTACTACAAACAGTCTGGAGAGTAGTTTATGATGTAAAATACAGCAACAAATGCAAGAGGACATATCCTTACCGTTCCACTGACTTGCCACAAACAGTGTCCCATTTATCCCTCAGCTCACTCAGCATGTCGTCCAGCTTCTGATTATCATCCTGAAGGGAGGTCTTGTCCTTCAGCGCCCGCCCTGTTCGAATGGTGGTGTCATACACAGAGTGTTTGCTGCCCACAGCTTTTTGGAATTCCTGTGTTTGAGAAACATTGTAAAAGAAAATTGGGAAAATGAACAAGCAGACAGTAGTCAAGTTTAGTGGATTGTTCAAACTCTGTAGTTTCAGATGCACAGGGTTACAGTGATCCTTCTCAGATTTTCTCCTTAATACTATCGGCATGTCAGATCCTAATCTGTATGTGTGTGTTTTGGGATTAAGGAGACTGTATTCTGTGAGGGAAACAAAAAAGAGGTCAAAACTCCAGAGCCACTGCTTCACAGAGATTAAAAGTATCCAAAAGCAAGGTCACTCATGATACATTTGGTCCATCCCAGGATTATGATAGGATTAGCACAATATCCCCACATAACACTGCAGAGACAACAAGACAGGACTTTCTGTAACGCAAGCAAATACACGACTAATGCATTCTGTATATACTGTAAGTCCCATAAATAGATTTTGCTGTTGGAATCTTCTACGTCCAACACTCATATATCACGCAGTAAACATGGCGTTTAAACAGCTGTCTCATTATTCTGACTTAAAAATAGCTTGGATGCAGAAATGAATGAAACTACTGCCAAAAGGTGCTTGGTTATGTCAACTTTCATTCTTTTCCTGGTAATAAATCATGATAAGACGACTCGCAGTCACCTTGTGCTGCGCCAGCTGCGTCTTGATTTTGTCTGGATCGTTGGCAATTTCCACCTCCGAGTCCAGAGTCTTCTCGGATTCGTCCAACCACTCCATCAGTTTATTCCAAGTCTCATGGAACTAATGAAGGATAAAGAAACAAACAAAGCATTTTGAAGAAGGTATGATTTCACTTGATTAATGGCCGAGTCCTGTTAAATGTTCAAATGATTAACTTTTCAGGCCCAGAGAACAGAAAGGGGTCACACTAATGAAAACACTGTAATAAGATGGAGACAGAATATGAAACAGGCTTAATATACTATTTCCAGAGCTTTCCAAAGATAATAAAAAAGTCCCAACAGCAGTGAACCAAAGCCTGATTCAAACCCAGTATAAATATGCACATATCAGTACCTGTTTGGCCCTCTTCCTGGCGTCATCCAGTAGACGCCCTCGCTCAACAGACCGCTGCACCAGCTTCTCCCAGCGGCCTTGCACGCTGAGCAGCAGGTTCTTGATCAGGACCACATCCTGTTTCTGGCTGAAGTACTTCAAATGTGTTCCTGTCTTGTCCAGGTCAATGATGTGTTCCCTGTGGGAGTTCACCTCTGTCACAAACATCTGCACAGAGCGAGAGGAGAGAGCTTTAGGTCAGCTGTTATAGTATCAAAAGGGGGAACAGGCTTTTTAATTGACAGCGGAGGTAATGTGATTCATCTCATTGATGTGCTAATGAGCTTTGTTCTACATGATGCAACAGATGGAGTCATTAATGAAGAATTTCACTGCTGGAACGGTGGTCTTTCCACAAAACTCGGCTGTCGATGCAAAATGACACTAATACTTTTGAAACTGTTGCTATATGACCAGTGAAGACAGAGAAAAAAAGACTGTGACATTTGTTTTGTTTATGAAATAGAAAACCTATAAATAAACACTCCCGCTGGGGGGTGACTAATGCGAGTTGCTTGTCGGAAAAACAGTATGTACCAAACAATCTCAAATTACAGGTTAACAGTACACTAAAATATGTTTCTGAAAACATTTGAGGCAAGAAACAGGCAACACACAAACAGAATCTTGGTTCATATTTGATCAGCACTGCTTAGTTTTACCGTTTGATGTCAGTATTTTCAGCCTCCGTATTTCAATACAGGAAACTGTGTGGCTTCTGTGGTGCTCCCTTTTCACAAATTCTCATATTACAGCCAAACAGTGCACTAAAATATGTTTCTGAAGACATTTTAGGTGACAAAAAGACGACACAGTGACATAATCATGGTTTCTATTTGATCAGCACTGCTTAGCTTCACAGTCTGATCTGCTTCTATCATTTTTGTGTCCGTGGCATGGATGTATTAAGAGACGTGGTCACACTGAAGACCGGCCCCCGTTCATTCCGATAAAAGTTGCTTAGTGCTCTGTTTCCACTGCATGACGTTACAGTAGATCTTCCACATTATGGGGCCCACACAGACAGCACGCTACAGACTTACAGCGGGCCGAGGGCGGCTGAGTGGCTAACTTCTAAAATTCTAATCGAGAAACAAGTCATTTTGGACAGGCTCTGATGTAAAAAAAAAAAATGTATCCACTGATTTACAGACATCTCTTTTACGATGGAAGTCTATGCGAAAAACTCTTTTTGGGCCTCATGGCATCACTTGACGGACCCAGACGGTGTAATTCCACTTTTGGCTATTATGTAAATTGGCTTTAAAGTCTGGCACTATTCCTAGGGGCTCGGTCTGTGATGGCGGAGGGCTGCCAAAAATGAGGAAGTACAATCTGGAGTTCAAGACCCCAAGAGCCAGCAACAATCCGCTGGCAAATGAGCAGGGAGATCTGGGCCCTGGCAAGATGCGGGGAAGTTTACCACAGTTCATTTACACATTTTACCGACGTTGTTAGGATTTAAAGCTGCAAAGATTCCTTTAAGTTGATGTTGGCTAACAGACACAGCATAAAACACTTCCACTTAGCATCAGGAAAAAAAGCCAGTAACAGCAGTCATGTGCAAACATTAAAAAAAAAATAAATCATGTCATCAGCATTTCATTTCACTTTAGAGGCCGTGTCTCTGTACAAACATTACCTTATGCTCATCAATCTGAAACATGATGGTCTCCAGTATGAGGGAAGCGGGGGAAACCATGTTCAGCGTCTGCTCAGCCTGGGTCAGCCAGTTGATGAAGTCCTGCAGAGAGTTGTGGAAATCTGTGGCCAGCGTCAAGGCTTCTTCTAGTTTCACCTGCAGACAGGACACATCATCAGGCTCCATTTGTAGCGATGGAAATAATCGTTTCTCTCTAAACAGATCACAATTATAACCTGTATCATGATGCTGAAAACAAAATGCTTGGTTGCCACAACACTAGATAAAGACAGGGGGGGGGAACAATTACACTTCAATTGTGCCGAACATGACCTCTGTTTAAACAGGGGAAGTTAACATCTCTGGAGAGGCTGGTGGTGGAGCAGAAAGGGGAATGATGAGCTTTTAATTGAATGAGAGAAACATCCACAGTGACTCCATCACTGGAAAACATCCATTTGCTACAGCCGGGACTCATCACATGACTGTAAACGCTGCGTTAATGACATTACAAACCTGATGAGGGTTTAATAATGTGTTCCTCTCATGCATTGTGGGTCATGTTGAGAGTCTTGCTAAATATGGAACTGCAGTGTAGTCGTCTCTACTTATTTTATTATTTGAATAAAGTCTTGGTTTCGACTCACTAGACCAGAGAAGTGTCACATTGCTGAGGAGAGTTTGGCTGGCAGCTGCAAACTCTGTGCGGCTCTAAGATTTACCAGACTTTGAATTCCTGGGAACTGGACCAAAGTAAA
Organism: Epinephelus moara; assembly: GCF_006386435.1. Taxonomy (NCBI): domain Eukaryota; kingdom Metazoa; phylum Chordata; class Actinopteri; order Perciformes; family Serranidae; genus Epinephelus; species Epinephelus moara. Next base: position 19,176,636 of record NC_065524.1, on the reverse strand, counting down.
TAGGAAGCAAAAGCAAACTCTTAAGCAGCCAGAATGAGCAGCTCCATATCTGGAGTGAGAGCGGTAAAGGAAAGAAGATTTATCTCTCTTTTTGTGATGTAAAATGATGTTTATTTATCGTAGCAACAAAAGTGAGAAAATGCCACAAAGGCATAACACATAAATAAGATTTCCAAAAGAGCAACACAGTGACTGATGAGTCTTTATTTTGGCTCAATTATTAGCTTAGCTCGATTATTTATTTTATGCACTTGTCAACTGCTCACTGTGGAAACACACGAGACGAGACCGCAGTTGTTCCACGCTGACTCAGATGGTAACTCGCCTGCTGTGATCTACACCGTAAACCGCATCCTGTGTGTCCCTGCCAGCACGCTGTCCTGACACCATTCATTATCAGCACCGGGATTAGAGGCTTACACATACAGAGTCATGGCTCAAGTGTATGTCAAAGATCTCTACTGAGACCTAAAGCTCAAGTTGTGAATCATTAAACTGAGAGCAACGCAGCTTCACCGCAACTCTTAACTCCATACCTTTCTCTCAGCGACCTTCCCCTGCACCGCTTCCCATTTGTCCTTCAGGTTGGCGAGGTCCTGCTCTGTGTTGCTGTCTGGACCCTCGGGTGTTAAAGCGAGCAGCTGGTGGCCCTTGTTCATCAGCTCCTGATACAGCTCCTCCTTCACCTCGAAGGCAGAACACAACTCCTGCAAGAAAACAAGACACAAAGACATGAGGGGAGCGATGCTTTCGTCAAACGGACTACATTACAGCTCTGGGGCCTCATTACAGGAAAATATCCCGACTGCTTGTCCTATCTTAACTTGAGTTTCAAAGATAGGAAAAATCTTTCTACTACAGAGGCAATTCCCAAACTCATGGCTATGTTCTATCCTATCTCAGACCTCTTTTCCTAACTAAAGAAATCTCAACTATAGCCCTTTTTACACTGGACTAGTATCACCTGGGGACCTTAAGTGAAGTTGAAACAACCCTCCCACATCTGAGTTTTGTGCAGCACCTTCACACAAGATAAGAAAAGTCTGATATTTTCCCCCTGGTATGATACGCAGTCATTTGTAACTCCACTCTACACAACACAGAAACATCAGACAGCACTACTAGCAGTGACGTACAGTGTTAACCCCCTTTGTTTTTCTTTTCTTTTTCAAAAAAAATTGGGATAAATAAACAGATTTTACCACACGTGATCTTTCTTATCGTCTTTCGAGATTTTGCTTTCCTGATGAATGCTGTGTAGCGACATGAGCTACTGCATCCAAAATGCTTTCAAAACATTCATTCATAATTGCCAATGCAGCCTCCATAATTCTCCACTGGGAAAGAGGTGGAAACCAGGGGCAGGGAAAACAGAAAACCTATATACCACCCCAAATCACAGAGATGCTCATTCGCACGGGACTATTCTCATTCTCATTTGGTGAAATATGGTAGGTTATTTGCAGTTGAATTTTTACTTCCATGGCAGATTTGTATGTGATTAAGACCACAGACAACCTCTGCAATTTTGACAAAACACGAGAGGTGCCCAGGTCACATAAGTCCTGTGCAAACAGGGCTTTTAACTGTAAATTTGATTCTTCAGTCGGCCTGTCATGCCTGTATCTTTGATTAGTACCAGTAGCCTACTCGAGCCATAATAAAAAGAGCTCTCACTTGTTACCACTGGCAGACAACAATGCCTCCTTGTAGGCCTCTCTAAAACCACATATAGCATGACAGTCCAATTAAAAATGAATCATCTTGGCAGCTGATATAAACCCATTAACACATGGTCAAAGTTTTAAGCATCATTATACAGTTTGAACAGCCCTCTTATCGATGTTCATGTTTGCCATCTTCATTGTCACTGTCATAAAGACCTAAAAACACTGCTGTTGCCATTTTTGGCAACATTCTAAGTTAAGATGGTTCTGTAATAGCTATTTATTATCCTAAGATAAGATAGGATTTTTCCCCTATGAATGCAGTCAGAAAACATGTTTCTGTAATGCCCAAAATCCTAAATCTCGTAATCCCAAAGTGAGGTAATTTAATAATATTCAATAAAAAGCTTAGGAAGTTTCTGTAATGATGCCTCTGCTTTAATTTTGGATAACAATATAAGAGTCTGAAGTGTCTGACGTGCATGTAAGGAACCAGTCAGTGCACTTTATTTTTGTGTTAGTCCAAATCTAGTCCAAAAATGGTGAAAGAATTAGGCTCTCAGAGGCATGTTCCCACCAGTAATCCCTCTGTTTTTGGTTCCATAAAATGTCACTACTGATGCTCCTTCAGGGAGAGTTTGTTGTGAAAGTGTCTTGGGTTTCTCCATTAGAGAGAAGGAAAACAAAGACGGGAAACATTCCTAAATTCATTATAGCCTGACACGGCTTAATCAATTTGAAACACTTTAAAGGCTTTTTGTCGTTTTCTGCAGGGGGATGCAAGTAGTGTACTTTGCAGTGTCATTTAATTTTCACACTTCAGATAAAACACAGAAAAGACATCGTCGTCTCCTTACAAGCCTGCCATCTGTATGCGGCCTTTCATATTGTTAAACACATACCAGATGGGCGTTAAGCTGCTCCCGGGCCGTGTCTGGTAAGCCTCCCACAGCCTTTGATGCCAACAGCTGACGTTCTGTGTCTTTCAGCCATTGCTGCATATCTTCTATCTCACCATGGAAACCTTGGGCCTACAACACAATACAACCTGAGTCAGGACAAAAGGTGTCACACACACTCATTGTTAGCAACCTACGGCTCAGACAGGAGGATGTCTGAGTTATTAATTCCTTGGATTCATTTGGCGAGAAGTGACTATCTGTGGTATTCAGCAGCACAAATTAAGAAGCCTGAAATGTTAATAAAAAAATCGCAAGATAAGAAAGTGTTGCTTTTATGTTAAATTTACTTTTAAAACTGTTAAACTTTGTAAATTAACTGGCTACCAAATAAATCCTTTGACAGGATTTTTTGGCACTTCCTTTCTGATAAATCCTCTCATCTATAAAACGGTCTCAACCTGGAACAGATTTTGTATTTTTTGGAGAAACTTTTCAAATATTTCTTGAATAAAATCTAAATCCAGGACATATTTTTGTTTCTTCCCCTCTCGCATCAAAGCACCCCGCTAAAGGTCAAAGTTATGAATAGAAAAGGAATGAGGAGGGGGCAGCGATAAGGATCACTCCTCCAAAAACAATTTATGACTTTGACATAACTTAATCGCTCCCCTGGGAGAAAAGAATCAATCACAGCTTATTAAACATTGAAAAATGACAAATGAGGCCATTAAGTTGTGATGAAAACGATTTTAATACCTGAAGCAGAGAGCTCTCCAGCTGTTGCTTTCTCTGCTCTGTCTTCTCCAGGATGGCTTTCCACCGCTGGTTTAGATTCTCCAGTTTGCTCTGCAGACCTGAAGCTTCCTCTCCAGCTGTGGACTCCACCAGATCATTACCGGCCTTATTGACTGTCTCGACTGTTGCCTTGTGAGCCAACACGTCATTCTGGAGAACCTGTAGAGATAGTTCATTGGATAGCCAAAGTTCATTTTGGAATTAACTATAAAACAAAAGGACGATGATTCAACTGCCTTCTTCTGTTTCTGTGGATTAAATGAAATGTAACACTGAATTTGAATGGAAAAAAGATATCTTTTGTCGTACATGATGCTTGGCAAGCTCTATCTCGATGGCTTTGGGGTCTCCTCCGGTCTTCCTCTGGTCGTTGAGCAGCTCCTCGGTGTGGCTCATCCAGGCCAGAAGCTCGTCCAGTGCGTGCTGGAACTGGCCCAGTGCCAGAAGGCCTCCCTCCAGTTTGTGCTGGATTAATGACAGATTAAACCATTCGATATTGCAGCACGCAAAAGCACATGACATGCATACAACACAACACATTTTACAGCCTGATTGATCCATTGTTGAGTCTGTTGGCTAGTCCAATAGGAGCTGTAGAGGTATGATATAAATACGACTCATAGAGACTTATTATATATTGTATTAACAGCCACATTGAATGGTGTAAATAGATTCATTTCCGAACTGCAAAATATAAATTAGCCATGATTTCTTTTTATGTAGGCTTATACAACAGATCTCCCCTAAATTCAGCGACAAAAACAAACTATAACAAAAGAAACAAAACAAAATTTATAAAAATACAAAAAAAAAATACAAAAATTTGGATGTACAGTAAAACTTTTAATTTTGAAATGAAGCTCTTCCTCTACCCTCCCTCTTTCCCTTTTCTCACCTGTCGGCTGATGATCTTCTCATCCAAGTTGTCCCACAGCATCTTGAGCTCGGACATCGGCTCCTGGATTGCGCAGCGATCAGCCTCCTCTGTCACCTTCTTCAGCAGGAGGCCTGCCTGGTGGTTCAAGCGCTCCATCTCAATCTGTAGCTGGTACGCCTCTCCTTTGAACTCCTGAAACACATATTGGTACACCCAGTCAGTCAACAGAAGTACAAAGCTTTGTAGGTATTACATCTGGTCCTATTGACTACGTCCTTTCAGCACTAGATTTGTCTTATTGTACATCAAAGACATTGTGACTACTTTATAAAGCTATTTTTTATAAAGCTTTTGTACTAACGAGAGCAGGTTATGAATCACTGAACATAAACACAGCTGTTATATGACAGAGGTACTGTAACAGTGGATGCTGCAGTAAAGCTAAAGAGGTAAATCCACAAGAGCAAAAGAAGAATATTCACAAAAACAAATCGGACACTTTACCTTGAGTTCTACAATCTGCTGCTTGACAGTTTCCAGGTCTGTGCCTACGGGTGACATCGAATCCAGTTTGTTCTCCAGAATATCCACCCAGTCAAACATACCCTGCGCACAACGTGGGAAACCATTGTTACTGTGAGAAAAGCTTAGTGCACAGGGAGTCAAGTTTCACATCTAGTGTCATGTTATGCCCTGAATCTTACAGCTAGTCTGCAGTAAAGCTATATGGCTGACAAACAAACACTAAAAATGAAAATCATCTTAGAGGAGCGTGATCCTTAAAGCAGGCGTGAAGAGGACTCTTCCTTCCCCGGCATGAAAACATCTTAGCAGAACTTTATACACTCAAGGCAAAGTTTGAGCTAAATATAGAGAAGCACTGTGGTCGGTGTTTATTGTTTCAAAATTAATAGGTCTCTCATAAACTGGTGCATCACTTCATTCAAGTGCAATAAAAAAAGCACTGTAATCTGTAAGTTTACTCTATTATAAGTTCTACAATGAAGACAAATAATAAATAACAGTAATGAAAAAGTCTGTTTGATGAGTAACATCAGAATTTAGAGAACATCTTACTGTGTCACACCTCATTTCATTCATGATTCCCTTTAAATACAACAAAGCGAAGATCAAAGTACCTGCAGGCCGTCCTGAAACTGCACAGCAGCCTGCATGGCTTCTTCCAGTCTCTCCACTCTCTCCTTCCAGGTCTTATTGAGATTTTCCCACGCTGAGTTCACCTGGAAAAACGACACCAGTACTTCACCACAAGCCATATGCAGGCAAAGAAACTGACACACAAGTATAAAGAAACTGTCTTTGTAAAGATGATTTTGAGTGTTATCTGTTACCTCATCAAGACTTTTCTTTATCACAGGTTTATCAGGTTCCCCGCAGGCAGTCAACAGCTCTGCACCCTGGTTTTGAACCACGTCAAGCTCTTCCTGCAGCCCATCGATCTCCTCTTTGAATCCCTGCAGAAATAAATAGCAGTTTTAAAACAAATAGATTAGGACTTGGCAAGAATCTGGTAATACATTACATATCACAATACAGGGGTTACGATGCAGTATACTGCGATATATCGTGATACTATAAGCAAGGCGATGGATTGTGATTTTTTTAAAATCTGATTTTAGGAGCTCGTGTTGCGCCATTTATGACTCTGCCTGTATCATAGGCCCTTGTTCTTTGTGTTTAAGCCAATGATATGTTGTTACATTGGAGTGGAAGAGTTAAAAGGATCTAGCCCCTGAAAGAAGTCCTCCTTAAGTCTTAATTACCCATTGGTCATTTCAATAGTTTTATTTTGGAGATCTGTCTACCTCGACAAACTCCTGCTGCTGTTTGACAACTGAGGGATCGACTCCAGGCTCCTCCAGCTCTTTCAGCAGGTCCTGACTGTCTTTGATGGTGATGATGAGAGCGCAGTGGTCGCACCAGAACTTGTCTGCCAGGTCCATCACATCCAGCAGCTTCGCCTCCCGCTCCTCCATCAAGGCCTGGATGTCGTTCCAGAGGAACACCATCTGGTCCAGTTTGTCTTGTACAACTTGTGGTGGAAAATAAATAATAAATAAATAAATCAATTACCATAAAATGTGGGCTACAAACAGCAGACAACAACAATCGACCTGTGTTCATCAGCTGTGAGCTCTCGGGAACACGTCTCACACATTCACAGGTTTTATGAGAAACTATTTAGTGCTTTGATTTTTTCCGTGTACCTAAAAAAAGAATGGCATCCCCATTAAAGCCACACCTGGAGGAAAGCTTTCGCAATCCAGCGAACAAAAACGTCTGATCCAACACTCAAACTAAGACCTAAAGCCAAGGATTTCAAGAGTGATTGCACATGTTTTGATAGGTGGAGAATTAAAGATCTGGCCTCTGATAGTTTTCCTACTGTTGACTTTTCATTAAACTATTTGTCTTATTACCTCTTATAATCGGCCCAAAGCCCTATTATGGTATGACCCTTGTAACTGGATTCAGTGAAATAAAAAAAAGAAAGGGAATAAAGTCAAACAAATAAGATGGTATAACATGTACCATACCTTTGGCAGATATGTCCTTGTCTGCTCCTTCGGATCGTGCGATCATCTCCTCGCCCCGCTGCCTCAGTGTCTCATAAGAGGGCTGCAGCTTCTCCAAATCCACAGAAACAGCTTTATTTTCAGTAATCTGCTCCTTGATCTTCTCCACCTCCACTGAGATGGACGGAGGCTGCCGCAGGCGCTCAGCGATCCGCTCTAGGGATTCCAGCATCGGGTCAATTTTATCGTGGAACTGGAGGAGAATGAAGAGAGGAAACACCTCAGTTTGTAATTATACTTTATACAACAATCTCACTCATTCAGCTCATTGCAGACGGCCACTAGCCGAGCACTAGCTAATGTTTGCTAACTTTTTCTCTCCGAACACTCAAGATCCAGAGGTTCGGGAGGTTTTTACTGGGAGACGAATTATCCGCAGAGGTTTATTCCTCTCCAAAACAAAGTGACCCGGTGACTTAACCCGGTAAAAACACTGAATAAAGCCTTTACATGTTAAAATCAATGTTTTTCCTATGCTGTTTAGCTCATCATGGAGGGGCTGCTAACTACTGTGGCCGATGGATACGTAAATGGCCCTGTCTAGACCCAGTGTTTGGTTTGTCTGTTCTGGGCTACTGTAGAAACATGGCAGTACATCATGGCAATCTCTATAAATAGGGACCCGCTCCTTATGTAGATGTAAACAGCTCATTCTAAGGTAACGAAAATATGAGGATTCCTACCTTTAGGTGATAATACACCAAATAAAATGCATGTTTTTTATTTTATTTTTCATTTCTGCCAATATATGCCCCTTAATCCTACACACTGGACCTTCATTGGCTGATAGTCAACATTTAAATAATGTTTAATTTCTTTTATCATGGATAGACACGATGGGGACCATGATAGGAAGCAGACGGTTCTTTTAACTTTATTATGACATTAAATTGAATATTTCAAATATACATATAAAAAAAAGGCAAGAAACGTTGCCTTAGAACAACCCAGTGAATAAGTGCTGCTCACCTGGGTGGATTTGGAGATGGATTCATCCAGAGTCGCAGCTCTCTGCTTGACATCAGCCTTGAGTTTAGTGTAGAGTTGGTCTGTGACGGTGTACTTCTCTCTGATAGGCACTCCCTCTACCGGGCTGATCTCAAGCAGCTGAGGCCCAGTCTTATTCATCTTGTCAATGTGAGGCTTGTGTTCGGCAATCAGTTCTCGCATTTGCTGGAGAGGATATGACACATTAGGTTTTTCATTGCTCAAATAAAAGTATTGTACTGGACACCTGCTTCTGTTGGCATCTTACCCTGAGCTCCTCTTGCTGCTGCCTGAGTGTTTCATACTCGATTGAAGGCGGAGGCAGCTGGCTGAAGGTGCTCAAGGTTTCCTGGAGCCACGGCCACATCTCCTCATAGGTCTCCCAGAACTGACTGGCCAGAGACTGGGCTCGCTCCAGCTGCAGACAGCGCTCAGAGTTCAGCTGACTGACGACGCCGTACTTCTCCAAGAGTGTCTCGGTCCGAGCCTGATGGAAAACCAAGAAGGTCCTTTTACTCATGTGCACATGCTAAATGAATAATTACCCATTTCAAATTGGAAATTTGATTTCACCTTCAACATTTCTTTCTCCTCTGGGTTTTTGCTGTTCATTATGGCCTTTCCTGTTTTCACAATATCATCCACAGCATCTTTGTGCCTCATGATGTCCATGGAGAAGATCTGGAAAACCGGTAGAGTGAGTTGGGCTGGGCGTTACAAAACAAGCCGCTGTGTTTACTGTACTTTGTAGTCTAACCACACACACACACACACACACACACACACACATACATACATACATACAGTATGATAGGCTAACCTTCTGTGCTTGGAGCTGGGCTGTGGTTTGATCCTGCTCCAGCCTGATCTCGCCCATCGACTGCAACTTCCCCTCAGCTTCGGTCAGCCAGGAGAGTTCGGTGTCTGCAGCCTGTTCAAACTGGAAACAGACAGAGATCATTGACATTTTCCGTCGCTGAAAACAACTCCTAATTAAATACGGAAATTAAAGTAGAAGGGGAACAATTAAAATAGGAAAAAAAAACACAGGGGAAAAGCCAAAGGAGAAAAAGCTGTTTATCAGTTTACCTGCTGTGACTTGAGTATATCAGCGTTGATCTGGTTGACCTGCTGGGTGACGGTGTCGCACACGGCTCTGTACCGCTCATTATCCTCTGTCACCAGTTTGTCCAGACCCTCACGAGTGTGCCAAGGGATCAGATCCAGAAGAGAGCTGCTCAACTCATTCAGCTTGTCCATGACTTGTTTTTGGTCTTTGCTTTCCTTCAACAAGGCCTGGACATGATGACATGACATTAAGAAAACATAAGCAGCATAATGAATACACAGACGTGTTTTTATAAAGCAGTTCACTGACTGTTAGAGGTACTTTATGTTAAAGATTGTATTTTATTGTCGACACTCTTACCTTCTGTCTGTTTTGTGCATGAACGAGCTGTTCGCCCACTGGCTCCTGATCAGCAAAAGCGCTGACCTCAGCCTCCACTTTCTCGAGCCATGAGCTCAGGTCCTCATGAGTATGCTGCAGCTTAGTGGACAGACTCAAAACCCGTTCCAATGTCTTCAAAACGCCGTCACTCATGGAGTTGATCTCAGCATACTTTGCTTTTATTCCATCCAGCTTGCCTTGGATCACAACCACCTCATCACCTATAAATAGAAAGTAAATTATACATTGATTCAAGGAGTTTTGTATTTCTGCTTTAGTGAGGGGAAGTTCAGTATGCTGTTCAGTTGTCTTAACACAGAGACAGATTCATGTATGCAGCATCCTGCAGAAATTCTGTCAGTGATTTATTTGAGACAACATTATGTTTGAGGCCACACATTTAAATGTCATATATCTTGGAACATCCAAAATAAAAAAGAATGCATGCTTACAACCAACTGCATGTTTTACACCATTGGTTCCCAAGCGGTGGGTCGTGGTCCAAAAGCTAGTCATGGGTCCATTCTGACTGGACCGCGAGTGACTCGCACATGTGTCAAAATTTTTAAGTACAGTGTATTTCCAACACAGAGCTTTTATTTTAAAGTGTTTCCAGCTGTAGAGTGAGTGACTAACAGACAGCCACTTGACAGAGACAGCAAATGAGATCAAACACATTGCTAAGGGCAAGTATGACATTGAATGTATTAAACTGTGTGGACCTTGAAATGGCTAAGGAGAAATCTGGTCCCTGTGACTGGACCAGTTGGGAACCACTGGTTTACACCATTTTACAATTAGCTGTAACATTCAGAGCATTAATATAGCACCAAACAAAAATTTACTATGTAAAGATATAATAGAGTAATGGGGTCCTGAGCAGAGACTGAAGTCACGCTTCCTCTGTGTGTGTTGTAATCCAAGCTTCTCTGTTAGTTGTTGTGGCAGACTGTCCGGCTGGCTAGCTAATCGCCGTCGCTCTACACAGCACTCATACAATGGTAACTGCTGATAATGCCATCCTGACCGGCGGTTGTGAAACAGCATCATTGCAAAAGTGCAACACCCACCCTTCAGTTTCCCCCCAGGTTAGCATCATTAACTCTGCCAGCACTGTTGCCGTTGTTACCATTGCTCTCACTGTTAGCAATGTTAGCTGCTGGCCGTCGGCTCAGCCCTCTCCATGTTGAGAACTGTGTGCAAGCAATCAAAGACCAGACTCTGAATCATAAACATGCTCTGAATGTCGGATACAGCTTCTTAAGAAAGAGTTTTACGTTTTGGGAAATAGCTTATTTGCTTTCTTGCTGACAGTTAGGTGAGAAGGTCGATGCAGCCAGTTAGCCTAGCTAAGCATAAAGACTGTAAACAGAGGGGAAACAGCTAGCCTGGCTAAATATGCTTACAAGCACCTCTAAAGCTCACTAACATGTTATATCTCATTTGTTATTGTGTGCAAAAAACAAAGTGAACAAACAACACATTTTGGTTTTACATAGGTAACGTGCCAGACTATTTCTCATCCAAGCAAGGTAACTTCCTGAAGTCTTCTCTAGTCTTCACTGCGACAACATAGATGGTGGCATCTTCTCATTTAACTCTCAGTAAGAAAGCAAAAGATGTCACTTTCATAAGCCTCAAAGAACTTCTGAACAACAATGTTTGTCATTTATGAATTTGATACAGACTTCGTCCGCTGCCTAATAAGGCCAAAAATCTTATGATGATGTGTCACAAAGACACAACTGTTTGCTGAGATGAAAGTGCATGAATTGTGAAAGGAGAGTGATGAAGTCAGACATGCCTGTTGTTTGTTTCAGAAGCTCCATCCCATTAGAGATGGCTTGGTCAACATTCTTCTTCCTCAACTCAATATCACTTTGCAGTGCCTATAAGGAAAACACAATCTTAGAAAGTCATTCGGAGTGACAAGAAACTTTCTACTGTAAACAAAGTACGACACAGAAATGACTTAAATCAAGTGAAACATAAAGGATGCAACTTAAATGAAGGAAAAACATAATGCATGGCCTGAGGAGGAGTGTATACCCGTTGTTCTGCCAGTTGCTTTTCAAGAACATCTACTTTGTAGTCAGCCACGGACACTTCGCCCAGCTTCGTGTGCACCTCGTTGAGCCAGTTCATGAGGGCCACCTCATCCTCTCCAAAGAGCTGGGCGTTTGCCAGAGCCTGCTGCAGCATCTCGGCTTTCCTCCTGCATCGCTCCTGGAGCTCTATGTAACCGGCCTGGGTGGCGTCCAGTTTGGACTGAACAAACTCCTTTTCTTCGACTGAGCTCACAGTTTTGAGCATCTGACCCAGACTGACGGCCTGTAACAGGTCTTTACTGTGATTCATAATCTCCTCCTCTAAGGCCTGACCACGGGGGATGGGAAACAAACCAAGGAAATGTGATACAAACAGAAAACACACACATAAAACAAAAATATGAAAGTTAATGAAAAACGGAAGGGGAAATAATGAAAAGCACAAACTCAAAGTAACGAGCAAAATGAATAAAAGTGAATTCAGCTGGACAGAAGTGATTGTGTCATAAAAACACATGGTAATGATGTGAGGTGATGAATATTACCTTATGCTGAGAGATCTGATCTTCCAGCTTAGACGTCTCAGTGCCGATGGGTTCAGAGTTGGCGAGGTGTTTCTCTGTAGCGGCGAGCCACTCGCTCAGGGGCTCCAGGGTCTCGTGGAACTGCTGAGTGACCACTAAGATGCTCTCTAGTTGCTTGTGCCTGAGACATTTATGCAGATAGTAACAGAAGTGGATTAGAAGCAGGAAAGTTTATTCCAATAAAACCTATTAAAAATGTGTTTTGGGGAAATGTTTGGACCTTATAATGTTTTACAGCTCTTTTCTGAACTTGAGCTGAGAGAAATGTAAGGTAGCTGTAGGTTTGCTCTGCATAGTGGCCTGACCCTTCAAAACTGACCTCTCTTTATTCACTTGGAGGAAAGAAGAAGAAGTGAATTTGGGAGTTTTACAGTCTTAAGTTTAAAATATTCCCAGATCCAAACCAACGCAAAACACAAAATTAGGCAAAAAAATAAAATAAAAATGGAAAGACTTGGCAAACTTTCATTGGCAACATTTAAAGGAATAGTCCAACATTTCTGGAAATGGACTGAGAGAGTTAGGACCCTGACAAACCAAGCCAACAATCAGCCGGCAGTCAATGTGGGGCCCTCAGTGAGCATCTGTTGCCCCTGTATTTGCGGTGTGTCCTGCACTATTAGCACTTTGGGCCTTTGTCAGCTTGTTTTTTTTTGGGCCGATTCAGCATGTTTAATCGGTGTCTGAGCCATCGGAGCCCGTTGTTGAGAGAAATCACTCTGATTGGCAGTTCAGCTCAGTGCACAAGAAAAAAAATTAAGTGAGAAAAAGACAGAAACGGCTCAAGTCAAGAGGGCGTGAGATCGAAACAAACGTTATTTTGGCTAAAAAAAAAAATTCTGTATTGAGCTCTTAAGCAAAAATGGTTTGTAATTGGTTATGTTACTGTTCTCTTACACACAGTAAATATAATTTGTTCTTTCAACATCAGGTTGTGTTTTTAACGTGTTAACTGGCTAGCTAGAGTCTTGAATCCGTCCTGTCTGTCACCCTGTTTGATTGACAAATACAGACTATCTTTGTGTGCTAGTTGGTTGTGAGCTGTGGTCTTTGCAGTGCGGTAAGGGTAACTTTTTGGCCGAGACACAAGCAACAGTCAGCCTTTGTAGCCACAAATTCTTTGATGTCAGTTTGGTGTGTCTGGGCCTTTAGAAGAGAAGACTGATATCACCCTCATGTCCGTACAGTCCGCACAAAGCTACCCTATCTCCAGCAGCCAGTTAGCTTAGCTTTGCAAAATGACTGGAAACAGGGGGAAACAGCTAGCCTGGCAACATCCAAAGGTAACAAAATCTGCATACAGGCACCTCTTAATCTCATCAATTAGCATTTTATATCTCGTGCTGGTGCCAGGGCGTGGATCTTAATACCTTTGGAAAGAGACAGGTAGGCTGTTTCTCCTTGTTTCCTTTGTGCTAAGCTTAGCTAACAAGCTCCCAACTAGTTTCATATTTACAGTACAAACATTAGGCAGGTATCGATCCTCCCATATAATTTGTTGAAGTAGTCCTTTAAGCTCATGCAGAGGAAAGTAAAGCTGACTTTAGGAGTCTGACATTCTTATGAAGTTTTGAATATATCCAGATCTAAATCAAGGCAAAAACACAAATTCAATTATGGGGAAAAACAGTGCTTTGATTCTTAGGAAAACTTTTCATCAGGAACATTTAATTCTTAACCGCACTGACGCTTTGCATTAACAAGGAGGTTTACCATTACAGGTGTTTTATACAGACCTGTTTTCAGCCTTCTTGAGCAGAGTGTCCCACCTCTGCCCCAGGCATTCGATCTCTTTTGCAACCTTGTCTTTATCCACAGACTCTGCCAGCTCTGCAACCTTCTCTCCTTCCTTTTTTATCAGCTCCACTGTTGGCTTTCTGTCATCCAGCAGTCTCTGTAAGAGCTGTCAAAGGCAAACAAAGGAGGAGAGTTATTGGGCGCCTTTAACATGCTCTGACCACGAGCATTGCTTGGTGGTGAAAAACAGTAAATCTAACGGGCACAAATTAAGTGGCCGTTAAAGGAAAAGCTTTGTGTACCACACTCAAGTTTAACAATGGATGTCAATTAAATAAGATGAATGGCAAAGTAATAACGTTGTGTGGATTTTCTAGCGTTGAGGTGGAAAGATTAAAATAGAACTGAAGTGTGTGTGTGTTTATGTGTTTGTACCACGTGAGACCGGCTTACTTTCTGCTCTTGTATCTGTGCCTTGACCACTTTGAACTCTGCAGACGGAGGTTTTTGATTGGCAATGAGCTCCTCTGTGTCAGTCAGCCAGCTGAGCAGTGACTCAAGAGCATCCTGGAACCTCCCACAATGCAACAGGGCTTCGTGCAGCTGGGCTGAACGCTCAGCAATCTGCAAACCACATGGCAAACATAGAGGTCACCTGTTTAAAAGCCAACTTCAAACTGCACCCAGTAGCTCATCAAAGAACAGCACTATAACAAATACTAAGAGTGGATGACTCATTACACACACGATACTTCTCAATGGTTTCATTAATAACCACTATTTAAAAGCAAAGCTAAACCAGTCAGACAGGGAGTATAAAACAAATAACCTTTTTATTGAGGGTATTCCACTTTGTGTTGACTTCCTCCAGGTCATCCTCAAGCTTCTTGGTAATGGTGCCTTTGGTTGCATTCTGGATTAGGCTCTGGCCGAGGGAGCTGATGTCTTGAAGCTGTGTCTGTAACGGATCAATGTCCTCTTTCTGGAAGGCCTACATACAAATGAAACAAATCACGGTAAATGTTCACAATGTTCACAATTCCATCAGTCTTATCAAAAGGTTCATTAAACCAACTTGATTACTGTTCCAGTTGTAAAAAGCAGAGATTTCATGAGGCATTAGTTTTATTACATTTTGTGTAAATAGACCAAATTAAGTACTTGATTCATACTGAACAATTCCCCTTTTCAGTGAGTTTTATCACAATTTATTGCTCCCTGTCATGTCGTCTAAAAATCATTTTGTGTTACACAGCTGTACACACACCCGTTCTTTGAAACATATCAAAAATTTAACAATAAACATCTTTAAAATTGGATGATTTAGATCAAGATTTAATAGGAAAAAGTCCAAGATGATGCCGGGAAGTTACCAAATCTAGAGGCACCATCGCCACGACACCACCTCGGTTTTGGGGTTAAAAATCCAGCTGACATAAACAACTCTCTAGACAGTCAGCAGCTTCTAGAAAAGCAGAATTAACAGTTGCAACACAGCTGTGCACAATCACACAGACCGACTTCATGGCTGAGCTCATGAGCAAAACTCATGATGTGATCGGATAGAAAAATATCAAGCCAGCAACTGTGAAAAACTCATAAAGAGGCATATGATCTCGTGAAATGTGCTGGACCAGCTAATGAACTCAGAAAAGACTCAGAAATGAAGAAAGAGGCTATTTTTGGGCACCTGTGGGGAGAAATAACCCATCGGGTCCATTTCAGGACACGCAGCGATGGCACTCAGTAAGGCCTCTATCTCCTGCTCTCCTGCGTGCTGGAACGTCTGTAAACTTTTAGGCAGACAGGCCTCCACTGATTGCAAAAACTCCTCCAGCTCCTCCATGTTGTACTTGGACGCTCCTTGTTGGACAGTACATGGTTTTGTGTGCTGGCGGCTCTCTATGGGTAGAGTTACAGAGTTTCCATACGTCTCAGGCTGTGTCACCACCACACTGACCAACTCACAGTCGCCCTGACATGACACATCCTCCAACAGCTCGGCAGTGGACAGCTCATCGTAGTCTGTTAAAGTCCTTGAACGCCACCCAGAGCTTTCGTTTTGAGTCCTGGAGGCTGACCCTGAGGATGACCTCCCGGTGGAGTGTTTGTATTCTCCATTGCTGAGGGAGTCCTTTTCGTTTAGATCCACCACACCAGATTCTGTTTGTCGCAGCTCCTGGACCAAGCTGCTGCTGTGGTAAAGAGACCGGTTGTCCCTCGCAGGTGAGAAAGGAAACTCCTCCTGCCCTGAGCTAAGAGATCGCCCAGTTCTCAGGTCCCCGGACATATGCATCGCCTCTGAAGATGAGAGGCTCCTGGTGCCGGGCCCTGCTCTTTTGTGGGATCTATGAGCATGTCGCTCCCTCTCCACAGTCGGGCTGTACAGACCCGAGTCTTCTTCAGATGTCAGTGAGCTGGTCATACTCTGCCCTCTCCTGCCATTGATCAGCCCCGGCCTCTCAGCACTCCCGGAGCACAAGGTGCCACTGCGGCTCACATACTCCCCCAAATTAGTTGGGGCAAAAGTCCGCCATGAACGTCTGTGATGCGGATGATCCTTCTTCTCTCCTCCCTGGAGACGCGACTTCGGCAGCACTGTGTCAGTCGCCCTGATTATGTGCCCGTTGAGTTTAAGTCCATCAAAGACCGCACGTTCATCCAGCAGGGCAGGTTTGCGGGTTCGGAGCTCAAACGAACTGGAAGCAGAGAGAGCTCCATTTCCACACAGGGTGCTGAGGTCTAACGTGCGGTGAGTGTAAGGTAGGGTGCCTGTGAAGTGCCGGGAGGAAAGGCTGCCTTTAGAGCCCGAGTCTATTTGTTCATTGAGCCTGACGGTGTCATAAATGGACCTCTGGGGCACATAGCAGTCATCAATGTTCAGGTCCTCCTCCTCCCCCTTCCCGACACAGGAAGGGTTTTGTCTGAGGCAATCTGGTCTGCTCAGCGGTTTGCCCATGCTAAAACAATTGTCACTTGCTCACTACAAAGAGAAGATTAAGGATGTAGTGAAATCCTCTGAGGTATATGTTGCTTTAGTGCACACTGAGTAGTTTAAGAAGAAGTACAATTTCACCAATTTACACAAGAAGCTGTGTGCAAAATAATCCTCTCTTAAATATCAAATAAATACTAAATGTTTCCACCTATTATTCAAAATAAAATCAACCACTCATGGAGGCTTCCTTTTAAAAATATGGACACAATTAAGTTGATCTACATTTAAAAAATAAAGGCTTTAGAAATACAAATATGTAAAACAATATTAAAAAAATCCCAAACAAATGCTAGGACTATATAGCAGCTTCATACTCCGTATCAGGAATGAAAATCCAGTCTTTCAATACAGTCACCGATCCCAAATATATTCCCCCAGGCTCTTCTCTGTGCCTTGCCAAAACTTATCACCGTTCCCCTGGTCCAAAGTGCTTCTTTTTCCCTGAAATCCTCACAGCATCCAGGCGAGCCAAAGGAAAAAGCTTCAGTGCATAGTGAAAATATCCACAGGGCAAATCCAGCAGGCTCGACCGAAAACTGTGGGCAGTTCTGAGGAGAGCTGGTACTCCTGGATAAACAAAAAAGCCTGCCCTTTCTCTCTCTCATCGCTCCCTCGCAATGACAGACACCCTCCTGGCAGAGGGTTTCATGCCCCGCCCCCGCTCATTATTCAGACAACATCTGCCACAACTCCATTTGTGCTGAGAGCCGCTCCGGCACATGTTGATTGGTGGACACATGACCCTTTTTTTTTTTTTTCTCCTCCTTTCTAATTCCCCCTTATGTCAGCATGGCCCATATGACTTCACTTCTAAGCCATCTCCTGCATCCTGACACAATCACTCACTTTTCTACTTTTTTTTTTTTCTTTCACTGACTGAGGGAACGGGGAGGGGAAGAGATACGCACCAGCTTTTCTACTTCATATAAAAAAAATAAAAAAACGTAAACCAGCAGGCAGCAACAGCTCCCACTCTGATGACATCACACTAGGCTGAAATAGATACACATTTTCCTTTTTTCTTTCTCTATGCCCTCTGTTGGCTCCTCGTGGACGGTTGCTGTGAACCCTGCAGATATTCTTAATTACTGTGGAATGCTGAGGGAGGCACAGGTCCCAGGTAATTTAACACCGACGGCTCTGCCAAGTGCATGAAGGCGCTTTTTATGTCCAGTGACCGGGGATAGGAGAAGAAAGGAGAATAGGGGAGATAATCAAAGGAATTTATTTTTGTTTCCTGGATTGTCTACACCACAGTAGCTCCGTGAGGGGCTAAACAATCCCAACTTCTTTGTCCAGATCTGCACGCATGAGAGGAGACGGAAAGGGGACGCTGGCAGAGATAAATAAGCAGCTGAGATCTGGTGGGGTTTTAAAAAGGGGATGTTCAGCCACTGAAACCTGAAGACGTTTTAAATATTCAGGCTTTTGTATGTATGAATACAAATTACACTTCTAGTCATCTTCCTGGCTGCTGCAGATCCCTTTGTCCCCACTGTCCCATATATCTTTGATACTATGTGAACTTTACATAAATTGTTAATGCCGCGTTTAATGTAAGCATACAACAACACAACAGCTAAACACACAGGGAGAAAGATGTGCTCTCTGTGGAAGACACCTGAGCATTGTCAAATATTACCAGTGATAAATAATCTTTAAATCAAATATTTTGCCGTTGTTCTTTTTATTGGTATGAAGCTGTAACTTTTCCAAAAATGAAAGAAAAATTGGGGGAGCGCTTCCTGGATTATTAACTGACTTGTTTGCATGGATTCTGAAATACAATAACATTCCTCATCAATTAAATGTGCTAATTATTTTCTTTATTAATCCATTAATCTTTTGAAATAAAAAATGCCTGAAAAAAGTGACAAATGTCAAATGTCAGCAGTCCGAAAGCCAAAGATATTCGATTCAACATCAGAGAAGACTAAGAAAACCAGCAAACTGTTACAAACTTAGAAGCCAAAAATCCTGGGAATTTTTGCTTTAGGAATTACTTTGATAAATAAATGATCATGTCTGTTGCTGATGCATTTTCTGCCAACTAGATTGAATACTTGTTAAGATCGATTCAGCTGTTACCCAGCAAACCAAGCTGACTGATGTATTCAAAGACAGGTTTTGTTTCAACTTTATGGTGGGGGGTGCTACCCCAGGACATTTTGAGCATCAAACACTTTGTTTCCAGCATTTTGGTGAAGATTTATGCACCAATTTTCTCCTTTTCTGCATCAATTTATAGTGTAAATGTCTTCAGTGTTGTCAAAATGACATCATATTTACTATAAAAGAGATAAAGTCAGCTGATTGACTGAGGAGCCAGGGGTCTGAGACAACTTTCTACTGTTAATTAACGGATTTTCATGTCAGTGTGACTAAATGTGCTGTGAGACTGTACAGAGTATTGTCTTCAAACTTGTCTTCTGGCCTTCAGGTGCAGTTGAGGACTGCTTTAACACTTGAGAATTCGGTCTGCACTGGAAACAAAGACTAGAAACCTTTGATGAATAGCAAACTCACCATAATCGCCTTACAGCCAAACAATGAGCACTCTACCTCTATAGCAACTGTCCCACACATGTCTCATGTTTCACTTTAAAAACAGTGTATCACTGCTATGTGGCAGTGAGTCAGCAACACTACGTCGTCACAGTGACACTTTTTGCCCTCGTTTACTTCAATGAACCGCGTTAGCTGCAGTATGATTCAGACGGTAGAAACTCCTTTCCAAGTGTGCAAGAGACACTGATGTAATGTCTGAGAGAAAAGACGCCCACGCCAGCCCCCAGTGGCGTTGAGTCACCAGAGCTGCCCTTTAAGGTACACATAAAGATATACATACACCAGGACTCCCCTCAGCCGGGCTGCTGCAAACCTCATGTGAAAAACGAGAGTAAACACATGAAGTCAGGCATGTCTCCTTCAAAACTTGACCTAAAATGGTAAGAGCACATGAAAGAGACGAATCCAACGCGCTGTCTTTCTCTGTTTATTTCTCTCCCAACAGCTGCCAATAAAGCCAACTTACCTACAGAAACAAGATCCACTGAACATAAAACACAATATGACACAATCATCTAATGTTTTCATGCTGCAGCTAAATAAAGAGTCAAGCTTTGCTTTGTTTTTGGCAGTTTTTCCTCCTCATGCTAAGCATTGGTACGAGTGAGTACAAAGGGGGCTTTCCAGCAGCAGCTGAGGCTGGATATGCCCTCTCAACACGGACTGATGACAGGACAAAGAGGGGGTAAAAACATGCACCATGACAACGCTGCTCAGCAACAATTTGAATCAATCACTTCTTTAATAGTTTCCCTGAGAGGCCTTTAAACCAAACTGACACCCTCCTGCCCCTGCGACCTCGATGATATTTTAATCCATGTATCTCGACTGGAGGTTTGGACGGAGCCCTCCTGCGGGTGTGCAGCACCCCCTTAATTGCAAAAACAAAAATCCCTTGACCTACATCTTAGGACTGATCTGTGTCATTTGCCTATACCCGGCTGTTTACATTGTTTTATCATAATACTATCTAATACTATAAATGACTCACCTCTAAATATAGGTTAATCCTCTTTTGGACATCTCTACAGGAATTTATAGGCTTTTAAAATATTTTGCATCTGTCTGTGAATCTTACTAATGGCTACCCCTTGTGTTATCCCTCACTGAAACTGACAAAGGCCTTTACATTTTCAGAGACAACATGGGGAGTTAAAGGAATTGAAACAGACCATTAGGACAATTAGGACACTGTGGGTGGGTGTGTTTGTTGTTGTTTGCAATTACTTAAACTAAATTTACTTAGTCCAAGCATTTATAATACAATAGACAAAAGCATAATGACATAATCGAAAGCATTTGGGACAATAATGTTAGCATTAGCATTAGCATTCAGACTGATTTGTACCAGGGATGGGTGCAAATTATCTACTTGTCATATAATAATATACGCAATATTTTTTTGGACAATATTTAAGATTATAGATTAAATTGTGCTCAATTTTGGCTGAGTTTTCTGTTACTATTAGACTAGTCACCTAGTCCAAGTTTAAACTTCATTTTAAATGAGGAATGAAATTCAGTCACTACAAACATCCCTACTTTGTACCAGCTATACATCTACTACTAGTGTGTGTCTTCATATTACCACAAGCCCTAATGGACACTCAGCCCAGCAGTGAATACTATAAAGGTTTTAGGACATACTAATAACTACTAAGCATCACCGTACTAACCGGTGTCTATGTCAAGATGGTCACATTAACACCAGGCTACTCTAAGCTTAGAGCCTGACATAATGTCTGACGGTGAAGGTTCAGGCGTAGCAATAATATCGATGTTAAGAGATCAGACGCAGGCCCAGCTTCATTACTGAGACCATTGAATCAAGTGACGCCCTGCTGGCGACCACCTGGCTGTGACGGTCCATCCCTCCTGCACCATCACTGCGTATGGGCCACAGCTCCTTTGTTAACACCAGATGCCCTTAATGAACCAGCAGTCCCCAGAGGATTGCCATGTATAGAGCGAGAGTGCTCAGGGCCTGTTGGTTCTCTGCCCTGGTGCAAGGTTTTTGTGGATAGACAGCATCTAAAATACTAATTGTAAGTTTTTGAAATATATGTGAAACCCAGGAGAGAATAAAGCTTTGAGCATGTAGCTTTTAACCTAGATTAAGTCATAGTAATAATAAAAGCAGCATTTGTCAGTCACTGCTACTGTGAATACATTTGTCACACTGATCACAATCTGAATTAAAATAAAAAAGATTATGATAAGACTTTTCTATCTGCATATCACATGTATGCAAGTTCCATTTTCTACTGTTTAATTTTTCAAGAAAGGTTTTTCTCAAGTGAGCTTCAGTTTCACTGTATGTAACCAAAATGTCAGACCACACGTGTCAGTAATTATGTTTGTGCAATTAAACGTTGCTGTGAAAAACATTATGCTTTCAGCTGTGAATCCATCCCACCATTATCCTTACTACCCAAAAGTCTGCTTATTGTTTTAAACCTTCTTTAAATCGATGTCAAATAGCTGTAATTTATATAATATCTACACTAGCTGAACCTTAACTGAATTAGTTTAGTGACAGAACATTATCTAGCAATTATTTTGATAATCAATTGTTTAGTAATTTTTTAAGTAAAACATTTAATATTGTTGCGTTTTAGCTTCTTAAATGTAAAGAAATTGCTACTTTCCCCTGCCTGTGTTTAACATCAGAGTAAATTGAATATTTCTGCGGTTTTTGACAGTTAGTCAGACAAAATAAAGACATTTAATGACATCGCCTTTGGCTCTCAGATATTGTGATGGACATTTTTAACTGTTTTTTAAATGTTATATAAGAAAAACGATTAATTGCGAAAATAATCAGCCAATTAGTCAGTTGTGTAAATAATTGTTTGCAGTAAATACTGCTGATGCTAAAAAAAGGCAATAACAAGGGTAGGGGCTGCTGTGATTTTATCATGTATGTCTACATGTTAACCTTATTCAAAGGAGCTCTGTGCGACATTCAGAGCACTAACATAACAGCAAAAAATTATTGTCATGTAAAGATATAGTGGAGTAATGGCGTCCTGAGCAGAGAATGATGTCACGCTCCCTCTGTGTTTTATAATCTTAGCTTCTCTGTTTGTTGTTGACAGTCCGACCGCACTTGCATGTGATTTCAGTGTGTGTATCCCAATGTCTAACTCATCGCCACCGTCCTGCTCACAGCAACTTGAATAGCACACTTTTTGTATTAGGGAAACACCCAAAAGGTTATTGTAGTCAGTGAAGCACATTCTTGTTTCTTGCTAGTTGCCAACTCAGCTACCTCCATGTTGAGAGCCATGTGCAGACAATCTCTGAATCACAGATATACTCTGAACATCATATAGAGCT
The DNA here is from genome assembly GCF_006386435.1 of Epinephelus moara. Lineage (NCBI taxonomy): Eukaryota > Metazoa > Chordata > Actinopteri > Perciformes > Serranidae > Epinephelus > Epinephelus moara. The sequence continues at coordinate 19,154,087 of NC_065524.1, read as the reverse complement.
CCTTCAACCAGTCAAATTAAGTGAAATTCCATGTTTAGATCTAAACAATAAAATAAATGTTAAATCTGGGATACCTTACCTTGAAAGCCTCCAGCTGTTGGTTGATGACGTCCGTCTCCATGCCGACAGCCTCCTGCGACGCCTCCTTGTCCACAGCTCTGCAAAGTTTATCTTCTGCTTGGTGTAGTTTATTGTACAACTCCTCCAGTTTGGTGAGAGTGCTCTGCACCTGCACCTCTCTGCCTTTAGCCCTGTCCAACAGTTTACCACACTGCTTACTCAGAGCGTCCAAGTCTCTCTTCAGGCCCAACAGGTCAGGTGAGGATTCCGTCTCCAGCATCTTCTTACAGCTGTCTCCAGCATTGGCCGTGTTGGCTATCAGCTCTTGCAGCTTGGCCACAAAGCTCTGAATTCTGTCTTGCTGTTCTTTAAGTGTTGCCAAGTCCAGATCCACAGGAGCCATGCTGTCCAGTTCATCATCCAGGTCTGTGAAACGGGTGAACATCTCACGGATGTTGTTTTGGAACTGCCCAATACCCTGCAGTTTACCCTCCAAGACTTGGCACGTCTCCTCTAGTTTCTTGTCAAGTGTGCTGTAGTCTGTTTCCATGCTGTCAGCCTGCAGTAGGAGGTCTGTCACCCCGTCAGCATCTGGGACATCAACCACAAGGTCTTTGGCCAAGGTCTTCAGGTGCTCTATTTGGTTCTGCACTCCCTCTAAACTCTTATGTTGAGCTTTCATGTTGGTCAGGTTCTTGTTGCTGTGTGCCTGCACTCCCTGTGACTCATAGGTATCCACCTGCTTCTTAGCTCCCTCAAGCTGACCCTTTGCCTCTTTGTAGGTATCATTAAATTCCTTAACAGTGTGTGAGATCTTCTCCAGGGACTCCCTCTTGCTCTGCAGACCTTCCACTACATTGTCCACTCTTTTACAAATGCTAGCCTTCTCCTCTTTGATGGCGTCAGTGTCTGCGTTGGCCACGTCAAGGAGGCTATCTGCAGCCGTGTTGAGCTGCTCTACCATCCCTCTGTGTTTGTCCACATCCTTCTGGAGAGCTTTCACCTGAGAAATGGAGCTCTCCACTGCAACAGGATCGACAGTGAGTTTGACTCGGCCCTCGCTAGCTTCACACTCCTGAATCCAAGAGCTGAGCTTCTCTGCGTGCTCCTGATACTTCAGGGATTTCTGCAGAGCAGTCTGGAGTTTGTCAGCTTGCTCTGCAGAGCTCTTCTTCACCTCCTCCCAGTTGGAGGAAAGTGTAGTAAGCTGCCCTTGTAGGGCCAACTTCTCTGCACCGTTAGTATTCTGCAGAAGCATCTCGCCTTCCCCTGTGATTTTGTTGTAAGTTTCTTCATGTTCGCTGAGAGCCTTTTGGAGCTTACTGTGCTCCTCCAAGGATTGTTGCAGGACGTCCACTTTGGCAGAGATGGGCTGGGGCTTAGACTGGTCTTGGAGCTTCTCACCCAGCCACGACTGGAAGTCTTTGGAGGTCTGATGGAACTGCTGAGAGCTGGCAAAGGTTGAGTTGAGCTGCTCGATCCGTTTTGCTACAACAGAGAAATGTGACAATTAGCAAGTTAAATGCTTCAATACCGCTCATGCAAAAAGTGGAACCAAAGGGTAGCTGGGATATTGTTGCAGGTGACCTTTCATTCTACATGTCTGAAATAATTTAGTGGACAATTTCAGTTAACTATACCAGACGCCAAATTTTTTGACGAAGAAAATATAGCCATGGTTTGATTCCCCCTGGAGAGCAAATGTGATTACTACAATTTAGCCTGCTGGGAAGTTGTTGTCATAGCATGAATATATTTTAGTGTGATTCAACACAAATAGAATGATGCTTTCTTTCCAAACATTACAACACTGCATTATTAGGTTAAGTTTAAAAGCCAACCTGCTTTCTCTTCCAACTGTTTGAAAGGCTTGCTGACACTCTCCAGCTGCCTGGCCAGGTCTGCTTTGAGATAGTCCTCAGTCACCATCGCTGTGAGCTCTGCATTAATGGCCTCAGCCTCCTTCAGCTTCTTCCTCTCTTCTCTCAGTTGCGCTGAGATGTTCTGGACGTCCTCCAGCTGCTTCTTCACAGCATCGGGCTGGGTGCTTTGGCCCTGGTGGTTGGTGAGCTGATTCTCCAGCTGAGTGGCAGTCTGACTGACACTCCTCAGCAACTCCTGAAACTTGCCCGTCTTCACCACGGCCTGGTCGATGAGGCTGTCTCGCTGGTCAAGCTGTCCTGTGAGGCCTTGCCATTTCTGGGTGACGGCACCGAGCTGCTCCCTCACCAGCTTCCCACTTGAGGGGTCCTGGTTGCCTGAGGAGCTCAGGATGGCAGAGGCAGCTTCCTCGAGTTGCTCGTATTGAGGTTTGCGGCTCTTAAATTCATTCTGGAGGATCTGGAAGGCACAAATCAGTCAAGATGAACATTATTTCAGAAAGCCATAGGATATTCTGGTTCTTAAAGGGACAGTTCACCCCAAAATCAAAAATAGATTTTTTTTCTCTTACCTGTAGTACCATTTGTCAACCTAGATTGCTTTTGTGTGAGTTGCAGAGTGTTGGAAATATCGGCCGTAGAGATGTCTGCCTTCTTTTGAATATAATGGAACTAGATGGCACTCGGCTTGTGGTGCTCAAAGCACCAAAAAATACATTTGAAAAATTCAAAAGCAATGTCTCTTTCCAGAAATCATGACCCAGTTACCCAAAAAAATCCACAGACCTTGTGAAAAGTTTCATGTAGGAGCTTTTTTCTTTTTTTACCAAGCTACATTTGCCAACAGTATCAGCGGGCAGAAAGAAGTGTGCATCTACTCATGAACAAGAGGCTCGTGCTTGTGACGGCACATGATGTAAACATTAATGGCTTTCCTCGGCTAAGCTGTAACATTAGCTAGCTCAGTGGTGCTAGGTGAGCTGGCAGTATATGCCCGCTTCCTTCTGCGCGATGATATGGTTGGTGGGTGTAGTTCAGCAGTAAAAAAATAGTTCCTACACAAAACTGCTTAAAACAAGGTCTGTGGCTCATCTTGAGTAACCAGGTCATGATTTCTGGGAAGAGACATTGCTGTTGAGTTTTTCAAATGTATTTTTTAGTGCTTTGAGCACCACAAGCCAAGTGCTGTCTAATTCCATTATATTGGAGAGCAGACAGACATCTCTACGGTCGATATCTCCAACACTCGGCAACTCACATCAAAACATTCTCGATAAATAGCACCATATGTAAGAGGAAAAATATTTCTTTTTGATTTTTGGGATACACAAGCCTCAGGTTATCCAACAACATGCACCATGCTTACCTGAACTTGTTGCTTCTGCATCTTAAGCATGTTGGGGTCTATGGAGAGGGGTCCGAGGACACTCATCATAAGCTCCTTCTCTGAGAGCCACTGACCAAGCTGCAGCTCAGTTGTTTGGAAGATGTCCAGGTTCTTGTTGGACTGCTCCAGGTGCTGCTTCCTCTCCTCTACAGAGCCGCTGATATCAGCCCAAGCAGCATCTGAACAGGGGGCAGAACAATCACACCAGTCTATATTAGTCAGCAAAACAGCACCTTTCTATCCACTGTCCTACTGTTCTGACAGCAAACCTGCCACTGTGCAGGACTTGGCATTATGAACGTGTTAATTTAACTGCTGTGGCAGAGAGCAGGTACTGAGACACGTTCTGTTGACATGTGCTGCATGTATGTTGTGGGTGGATGACTACATGAACACTACTGTACTAATACAGCTGGTCTAATGTCTCATATCATATATGTCATTTTGTAAAAGCCTTTACTCAAAGGCCAGTGCCATAATGAGATACATTTTTCATCAGCGGGATTCAGCATACCTCTGACAGTTTCAGTGACATAAATTACACAGGGCCAGCTGGAGACAACACCTTGGTGCATACCTATTTCTGCCAGCATCTGCTTCCACTTTGCTGCCTCAGTGGAGTTCGGATGAGTCTTAATCAAGTTGAGGAGCGTTTCTCTGAGCTTCTGGAGCTGCTCCTGCTTCTGCTTCATGTCATCCTCAAATGCCTGAGAGAATCAAAGAAATTATAAGCGCTCAATCTTGTGATTCCCAACTTAAGTGTCATATGACTATCTCATTCACAGCAGAACAAATGGTTGCGGTTTCAGAACAGAGTTAAACAGACTACTGTACCTTCTGCTGTTCAAGCTGTGTTTTCACTGAATCTTTCTCTGTGGCTGCTTTGTTCCAGGATGCTGCAGTCTTTTTCATGTCCTTCAGCCAAGTCATCATGTTGTCCGTCTCCTTTTGGGCCTCTTTCACCTCCTGCACAGAACCACTCAGCTCTGCCGCTCGACTCTTCAGCGTTTCTCCCAGGCTCGCGTAACCCTCGTTGACGAATGACGTGTTCTGCTGAATTATCATCAGCTCTGAAGACATTAAACGTAATTCAATCATTTCTTACCAGGGGTTTATAGTCAGAGTGTCATCATGAGGTTATCATAACAGTTAGGCACACGTAATATAGTAGCTCTGTGGTACAGTATGTTCAGAATATGAGTGAGGAAAGTAGCAGCATTTGTGGAAATCATCAGCTAAATGATGAATTCAATAAAATACTGGGACTCATTCAAGAGCCGCTCATATGAACAGATGTAGGTAAGTCGCACATATAAGTGACTTAAGAGAACTTGTGCATTTACCAATACGAGTCGTACAAGTCATGCACAAGTCATGTTAGTCTGACTTTCTCTGCAGGGGGGAAAACTGTTGTTTGACTGAAGAATTATAATGCCTTAATAAGAATAAATTTTGAGTTTAAATAATAATGAAATCAACAAAAATGGACATTTAAAAATAAAAGAAACTTCATATAAAATTAATATTTTGTTTACTGCATCAATGTGATGTGCATGATGTACTGCTATGTATTTTGGCACAACAACTTCTGCAGGTCATCAGTGTCACACTAATGAACTGCGCTCACACTCCAACAGCTGTCTCAGAATCCTTAAGCAGGTTATTGTCCAGGTGAGCATCCTCTGCTGCATCAATTATAACAGAGTGTATTCTCAGGAACATCTGCATGACCGCCCTAAGATATTTTTGTGAATGAAACCTGCCAAAAAAATGGAGTAAAACTTGGAGTCCTGTATACTAGATATTTAGGGGCATTGAGTTTGCATATAATCAAATCTTAGCGACATCCATCTCGTCATAAACAGGTGGCATTCATCAGTTTAAAACGATTTTGTGCAGCTACGAGCTGTTCTGTTGATTCCATTTGGAACAAGCCTCACAGCACAAAGCAAGAGAGGTATCAATGAATGTTCTTGCATGTGGCCTAACGAATATAGCTCCTATCTAATCTAATTATATGTCCTCCCTGTGTGTGTAAAGGGATGTTTGGCCCTTTAAATGTCGATTAATTTTTGAAAAAGCTCGATGGAAAATGATGAAATAACTCACTCCCTATGGAGCTGAGGTTTCATTGCTCAGTTGGGACACTAATATATTTGTTAGCTCTTCTGTAACTGTATTACTCATAATCTGAACATGCTGTTTCAGTCATCTCCAACAGTTGCTATTTGTTTGACACAGAGGCACCACAGCCATAGCAGAGTTTTCAAAAACCAGCCATTATACCTAAACAGCTCACCACAAACATTTAATTTCCACAGCAGCATCCACACACACTTGTTTACCTTTATTGGTTAGGTAGGAATGGCTCGCTGGACCACCACCATTAGTAAGAGCTGATGCAAAGACATAAAGACAAAGCTTGTGTAAAGGACAGGCAGACTGTCTAGGATTGTTGGCACAAGATCTTTCCATGAGCTCTAATGGTTAGTGAGCGTACAGTACTCAGAAGTGCGCCCAAACACCATGCTTCCCATTCCACCCAATGATTCAAACGCATGAGGTTAGGTGCGTTGATGTTTACCTGATTTGTTCGGGGTCTTTGTCTTGGCGGGGGATGTGAGGAACGTCATGAGGCTGCATAGCTCTGATCCTTTACTGTTCAGGTCTTGGACAGCAGGATCTTTGGATGTCCACTCGTCTAATAAACCCTGAATAACCAGACAAGTAAATGGAGCGTTCCATTTATAACACATAAAAGCAAAAGTTGATGTTTAAAAATTCACATGAGAGATGTGTGAAAAAAATTATAATTAAGTTCCTTTAATATTTTTGGCTTTTCACACTGGATTTAGGATCTACTTCTGTGATCTTTCTGTAACATCTTAGTCTCTGCTGGACAACATAGTGTTTCACTCCCAGATCTGTCCTGTATAAACACATACCATCCATCTGTCATTAGTTGGCAGAGAAAGCAAGGCTGGGATGTTGGGGAGTTAAGGGAGGATGGGCCTCTAATCTATAAAAGCACACTTACATTTATCTATTGCAAAACACACAGACTCCTCCACTGTGCCAGGTGCAAAGTGTAACACCAATGACTTCTGTTCCAGCACTTAAAGTGCAGTTAGACATAATATATATGGGAATAACCACGATATTGTAACTCTAGTTCTGTTAGCACAGGCGGAGCCCTCTACTGGACTCTGTGGGTAATTCTCTCCTCCAATCACGAGCATGCATTTGCCTACTGTAATTTGCATGAACACAGCCAGCCAATTAGGCAAGGCAAGGCTAGTTTATCTAAATAGCACATTTCATACCAACCCACTCTGGCATCCCAAAATTTATTATAGCCCAATCACAAAGCACGCCTCAGTTTCAGTTTGATCTATGAAGTCCAATAACATAAATCACAATTAGCCTTAGAGGGCAGCACACAACACTCCTTTGTCCTTGTACCCTCATAGCTGATAAGGAGAAAGTCCCTGAAAAAATCCCTTTAAGGGGGAAAAAATCAGGGCGAATATGTGTGGAACCCACAGTGTATATAGGAGCCATATGTCCTGTCATCACCCTACATCCTCCTCAGCAAACAGCATAGGAGCGCCAGGTCCCCTTAGTACAGGGCTTCACCAGTGCTAATAGAACTAGGGTTACAAGATCATAACCTTAGTTCTATCTCACACAGGCTCCGCCCTCTACTGGACTATATGAAGAGCCTGATGGATGACATAACATCAGCCCAGTCACACTAATTCTGACCAGCTAATGGTTAGTCGCCATGGAGAAAGCTGATCAGTGGTGTGACGACCCCTTCCACTCTGCCTGTCAGTTATCTTACTCTGCTGTTTGTGTTTGCAGATGCTGGTGGGTGGAGTGGGGGGATCGTCTGGTCATACCTGCCCATCTGGGTGGGGCTCCCAGAGGGCATAAAGGTACTGCCTTCCTAGTCAGTCACTCTCTCTCTGTGAATGCGTGCTTGTGATTGGAGGAGAGTACTACCAATAGAGTCCAGCAGAGATCATGTGTGAGATAGAACTGGAAAAGACTTTCTGTTTATCTCCTGACTCACATTGACTATCTGCAGGTCCTTTTCCAGACTCTTCACGCTGCAGCTCGGCTGAACCGCAGGCACTTTCTCATTGGTCTGCTCCAGCCACTTGGTGAGAGCGCTGGCTGCAGATCTGAACTCTTCCAGCTGGTCCTGACAGGATGATACCTCCTCTTCCCTGTGGTAGACAAGAATCAGTCATATCATGCATCCACCTATACAGTATACAAACACAACTGTTAAGGAAAGAGGATGTTTAAGTGGAGATACAAAGACCTTATTTTAACCCTCCCCTGTCCGAACTTACTTTTCTTTGACGGTGTCTGTGAATGTGCTGAAAATATTCGAGAGACTGTCCATCTTGCTCTGGATCTGGGCTTTGTTTCCATCTGGGCTTATTTCAGACAGCTCCTTGGACAGGGTCTGCAGCTTCTCCAGATCACTGGCATGTTCAGCCATCTCAGCTTTAGTGGTCTACAGTGAAATATATAATTGTCAGTCATTCTTTGCAGCATAAAATACATTTTTGGATGAAAACATCGCATTGGTTGCGCTACAGTTACCTGCATTAGCTGAGACAGTTCACTGAAAGTTTTCCCCGGCCCGTCTGTCTCGTGCAGATCTTGCGAACGCTTCACGACAAACTGCTGAACTTTATCTGCGATGTTCTCAAACTCTTCCACCTTGTCCTTCAGCTGCTCCAGCTGGGAGACTTTTTGCTTATGCTTGTCACATGCATCAGAGAAGCGCTGGGAGAGAACGTCCATCTTAGACTGCAGAAGCGCAGCAGCGGAGGGATCTGCCGTCTCCACAAACTTCTTCACCTTGGCTTTCATGGCTGAGATGCTGCTCTGTCGACTTGCTATGTCCTGCTCTAATGCCTTGAAAACACAGGAGGGAAAACTGTTTTAAAAGCTAAATAAAGTGAATATGGTAAAAAAGAATGAACCACTGAATGCATAAAATAATAGATACAGGATCTAGTTAGTGGACGGCTGACATGCTGACAGGAATACATACCACTTCTTTGCTGAGGATGTCTCCAATGGATGCAGAGTCCAGGGGAATTTGTCCTTTCTCTTTCACACTGGCCTCCACTCCCTCCATCCATCCCATCATCTCATCCAAACCATCCTGGACACTCATGGAGCGAGTCAGGGTGATTTGCAGTTTCTCATTTCGATCACTTACAGACTTGGACAGGTTGTCGTAGCGCTCGACGATGTCATCTACAACGCAGGCAAACAAATCAGGTTGTGTTTAAAACTGAACAATTTCTCATTGTTTGGGGACACATTGTGAGATAAACATTTCAAACCAAAGCAGAAACTCATTTGACATTTATGAGTTTATTGAGGCTAAAGATTATACTTGTTAAGATTTCGGTAGAGTAAATGCAGTTTTAATTGTAAGCCAAGAAACCAATGTTTAGAGAGAAGTGATACAAATAAGACACATTAAAAGCCACATTTCACATTGAAAACCTGTTTAAATTTTAGAAATGGGATTGTGGACACTTGGAGAGTGTGCTTGCGTAACAACCTACCTAGTTACAAGCAACAAGCTGCAAGGCTAACATTTTGCAGAGCTATGAGATTAACTTTAAGCTGCACTTTCTGGAAGCAGATCTGCTCTGTCTCCCTCACTGAGAAATTCTAGATCTAGCATCTGCCCTGCTTGTGCTAGGTTGGGATCTTTAATTTTTGAAACAGTATTTCAATATCTGGCATCTTGCAATTTGCATATTAAAAGTCTTAATCCCATTATTTAAGTGTCAATGATAACACATAGTATCATTTAAACTCAGATATTCTGTGGAGGGTGCAAAATCTGCTCCCTGTTTTGATTTATTTCCCTCACCTACTGTCTCCTGGATGTCATCTGAGTTGCTCAGCAGGTCTCCTTCAGATGTTACCAAGGACTCAGCTGCTTTGCGTAGTGTGTCAATAGCAGTCTGATGTCCCGTCATCTGACCTTGCAGGGCCTGTGGATCAATACGCAAGAAGTGGAAGTCAGAGAAAATAAAAGCATCCACACAGATAACAGTCCTCTGCTGACATTTATACTGTACTGTCAGATTATGTGTATAACTTTTGTAGTAGATTGCAGATAAAAAATGATGATGCACAAGACCGTCTGGACAGCATTTATGGAAATATTGAGTCATGCCACAGATATGTTTAGAAGTACCTGTCTGCCTCGACTGTAACACTTAGAGAAAGGCTTAGGATTCTTTGCAGTGATTTGTAACTGAAGCTGAAAGTACAGCTTTCCCTGGTTGGCCCACAGGCGCCTCTTATCTGGGCATATCAATGCTGAAAGTCACTACCTCCCTACAGAGAAATGTTTAAGCTAACTGCTGCCAAAAGCTTTGACAGAGACAGCATCGTTTCTTATCCTCCTGTAGGAGTACGCAGGCTACAAATAACCACAGTTAAACTATTCACATGTGGGCCTGAATTTGAACACAGAGCTAAAAATAGCCATGCTGTACTTAAGTCAGTGGAAACACTGTATATGGTAAGGCAGGTCTGTCGTGCCATGACCTTCTAACCCAGTCGATGCTTTGAGTCCTGCACGTGTTATTTCTTAATAAAGCTATTCTTATTTCTTTACATCCATCATTCAAAACTTGACATCCATTAAAGGGATAGTTCCAATATTTTGAAGTGGGATTGTATGGGGAACTTATCCATAGCCAGTGTATTACCTACAGTAGTTGTCGGTCAGTGCACCCCAAGGTTTGAGAAGCAAACAGGAGTACCGCCACGGAGGCTAAGCAATGTACAGCTGTGGATGGGGGCAGCATTAAGACATATTTTAGACACCTAAAAAAAGTGTCTGCTATATTGACTTTATTGACATTTTCATCACTCACCTTGCAGCACTGAGTCCTTTCCAATGAGTGAGTTGTTAACGTTTTCAGTTCCCCATTTATGCTCTCATCAAAGCCACCAGACGCCATTGAGAAAAACAGTCATTTAAGCTCGCTGCACCCAGGAGCTGCTATTCTATTGCTGCCTCAACTAGTTAGCTTGTTTGCGCTATTGTGTGAGTTTAGTGAATCCGAACTAACCACTTTAAACGCCACAGGCACACAATTACACAAACTAACTAACTGATCAAGGCAGCAGTAGACCAGCAACTCCTGTATTCAGCGATGTTAAATTACTGTTTTTCTCAATAGAGTCTGGCTTTGAAGAGAGTCGCATAATTGCTTTAGTTCCCCGTTGAAAATGATTGTCTGACAGTATGGTAAAGTGGTGAAAATATTCTAAATATAGTGCACACTTAAACTGATACTGATTTTTTTGCGGTGGGACTATTTTTAAGTGGCTAACACATTTTACTGCTGCCATACAGTGCTTAACTTCTGCGGCAGCACTCGTGCTTGCATCTCCAAACATCCGTTGTTGGTAATACACTGACTATGGATAAGTCCCTCATACAACTCCACTTCAAAAGATTTGAACTATCCCTTTAATATACAGATTGAGTTGATTAGAGTTGTAGTTTCCTACTTTGTGTTGCATTGTGTTGCTGCACAGAAATTTCCTTTGGGATAAGCAGTATGATATAACATCTTATCTTATCTTAAGGACACCATCTGACACATGAAAGACAGTTACATTAACTGTAACAATCTAATTTTCATCATTGTGATATGCATTCCATGGCAGTAAAGATCAAAAGGGCTTTTTCACATGACTTCTGTGTTGGCCTCAAGAATTATGGAGGCGTCACAGAAACATGAAAAAAAATGTACAACAAGATAAAAAAAGGCAACAGTCTCTGAGCTTTGGACTTGGGCCTAAAGCCCGACAGCCCTGATTTACAGTTTTCCTTGCCTTGGTCTCCTCCAGCTGTTTCTGTAGGGTTTGTGGGTCAGCTGCTATGGTCTCTGATTGCTGCCGTCTCGCCTCCTCCTCCGAGCTGTTGAGCCACTTCAAAAGACCGGCGCTAGAGTCGTCATATTTCTTGTATTTGTCAACAACGTCTTTGAGGTTGTTGCCGAGCTGATTGCACTAAAAAAAGGACATTAAAATATACTGTATGAGTAATATGTATCATGAAAACAAATGATTAAGTGCACAGGTGCAATGTGTGAGGACAACAATTTAATGGGAAACAGTCACTTTCTCTGGCAGTTACTTTCACTGAAGTGTGACACCTTGTTTTCAAGACTAATGCTCCCACCCAGTGGCAAGAATAAGTCACTGCAACCTCTTAAGCTCCATCTGATTATCTGCAGACTAAATACCTGAGAATGTAGTGTTTTGTATCTGCTGGCTGCAGAATCCAACTTGTCCTTGACAGCAGAACAGGTTCCTGAAGTATCCACGTCCAGCAGAGCGTTCTTAGCTGCAGAGTTAGCCAACCCACAGGCGTTAGCCACATCCAGCACTTTCTGCCCCGACATGGTGATGAAGCGAAGGTCCCCTTTGTGGGAAATCACATCCTCTGAGAAGCTTTTCTGTCTCTGGAGTTTATCACTGAGGATATTAAGCGAGTCTGCAGGAGCACCCAGCTTCTCTATCTCTCCCTCCGCCTGGTCTAACCAGCCCTCGAACTCCTCACAGTCACCCTGGAACTTCTTCAGCTCCTCCTGGACACACTGCACCTGCTTCATCTGCTGCTCGGCCTGGGTCAGCGAGGCGTCGTAGCGCCCCTTCAGCTCCTGGATGTTCTTCTGAAGTTTCTCCTTCTCCTCTGGGGACAGAACGTTAGCCTGCTTCTCGAGGAGAGCCTGAGCCGACTGGGTGGCCATGATCAAATCCTGCTGCTGGGACAGGATCTCCTGGTGACGGGCCTGTGGGAACAGTAAAGGTTTGAGGAAACAATACACAATTTATACTCATTTTATTCTCTACCATTTCTTGCTTTTTGTCTTTAGTGGCTTTAAATGCTGGTCTGCAGTACCAGCTTTAATATTCCAGTCCCTTGTCCCATTTCTTAATTTGCAAATTTCAAGTCTGCTAAATATTATTAAACTAAAGTGTTAGCGACTTTTTGACATATTAAATAACCTGTATCTAAAGCACATTTCACAGTGGAATCTCTCTCTTCATCTCCATCTCTTCTTCTTTGTCATTCCTTTGCTGCTTCTGTCTTTAGATTCAACTTTAGATTCATGCATGATGATCTGCCTCAAATAATACCCTGGGATCTTTATTAACTAGTGCATTTTTGGTAAAGAAAGTCAGTACCTGAAAGAAAACTCCGACATGTGGACTACTTCAGAGAATTCTCTCTCTACATTTAAGCAACAAACCAACTCTACCTTGACCCTGTCATACTGCTTATCGAGGTCCAGGGAGGCGTCTTTCTTCTCGCTACTTTCTCTGCCAAAATCGTTCTCAGTGGTCTGCAAAGCGTTTCCATTGGCATCGTCATCCTCTCCTATCAGTCCCATGGCTGACGTTTCTTCTGGCAGGTTTCCATTGTCTTTACTTATACGGTCACTTTGATCCAGAATCTTCTCGTTTTCATTCCCTATGTTGGATATCCAGTCAAGCAGACCTTCGATTTTGTTCTTACTTTCTTCAAGCCGCTCAACAGCTGCTGCCTGAAAAGACAGATGCATAAACATATTAACAAAACACTGAGTCCTGAACAAAATCCACACGCTACAATGCATTACATGGATACTACAAATGAGGTAATCTGAACTCTGACCTTTTCACTCTCCTGTTTTATGGCTGTGGTAACAACCTTCTCCAAATCTTTCCTGGACTCCTCAGCCCGCTGGTTGATGAGCTTGGCTTTGCTCTTAGCCTCTTCCAACTTGCTCTCGATGACGGCGATTTGATCGGGCATCAGCTTGCTCCGGTTTTCATCCAGAAACTTTTTAGTGCTGCTGATGACCTCATTCAAGGCACTGGCATTAGTCAGTACGTCTTTTTGCAGAGCCTTAGGATCAGACGGGAGAAATAAGAACAGACATGGTTGGATTACTGAGCGGGCGTACTGAGGGCACAGGCCCAGGGGCCCAAAGTGTTCAGGGCCCCTGGCCTTCAGCTACAAAATGTCACTCAAATTAACAAGTATTGGCCAGGATGAGACTCAAAGGACTACAAAGAGATTCAAAGGAACTACAAAGAGGCACAAAATGACAAAAAAGACATAAGTATACCTCAAAGAGACACAATTTAACTTTTAAAGAGACACAAAACGACACCAAAGACATGCAAAGGAACCACAAAGTGACAAAAAACGACCACAAAGAGAAACAAAATAATGAAAAAGACACAACTATACCTCATAGAGACACAAAACATCTACGGAGAGATATAAAGGAAGTACAAAAACACGCAAACTGACTACAAATAGATCAAAAACAACTTCAAAGAGAAGGAAAATGACCAAAAAAGACATACAATGTTCCCTATGAGACACAAAATGACAACAAAGAAACACAAAACAACCACGAGGACACACAACATTACCACAAAGAGACACAAAACTACAAAAAGATGCTCACAACTACAACAAGACACAAAACAACAACATTGAAAAGAAGCAAAACAGCACAAAATCTGTGTGTCTTGCTCCTGTGTAGGAAATGTGGTGGGGCCGTTTGCATGCCTGTGTCCAGGGGCCCATTGTCTCATAATCCACCCACTGGAATGGACGTAATAAAAACTTGGACACACACACACTATGCTACTTAAAAGCAAAGGAACTGTATTTCAAACCTGGTGCTCCTGCTGGTACTGCTGCAGGTCTGTCACACTCTCAGCGTTCTCAGCCTGTTGCTGATGACCAATCAGCTGGTTTTCTGTCAGGGTGAGATTGTCACACACTTCCTCCAACTTCTCTGTAAACGCCTTGTGTTTCTCCAACAAAGACTGCCAAACAGGAATTAAAAAGACACCAGTAAATATCACAACTTGAGGCTGTCATTAAACACATTCACATCCTCACTCCATATAACAGTGACATGAAACAAAACCCTACAGCAGCTGCACAAAAGGTTATTCCTATGGTGTGAACAGCCCAGTCAATATTTGGCAACACAAACATCAAAACAAGGGACAAGAAATTACTCAAGCACTTAAAGGTTACATGCAAAATCAGCTTTAGGATACATTTCATATCATCATAACAGTGTAAAAATCTAGTATGCTGTAAACATGCTGTCTTGTCATTCGCTACTTTGGTCTCGTGATGGTAATAAGAACATTATGTTTGGTGTGTTAATGGGGTCGCTGTGGGTGAACGTTTTCCAATAGAGAAGGTGCATTTTGTCCACTGTTAATCGTTCACTGGTGTCTTGAAGGCCTGCAGGATACAACCAGCACACAGAGTTAGTCTGCAGGAGCGATCGGGCACTTGAGCATGCAGCGTTGTTATTTTTCCTAAACATTTAGACATCACAGTAGAAGCTCCTAAATCTGAATCCTGGAAACAAAAGCCAGTACTCAATACAATAATGAGAAACCACATTATGTTAAATGTCTTGTCATAAATCACTTGTCACAATCCACAAATAATACTACCAATGTTTAAATCGTACCATGGCTTACACAGCCCACTCTACATGCGCTGAAAGCATTCGTTATTACTCAGCAAACAAAACATGTATACACAGCTATCTGTCTATCCACAGGCAGACCTTCTCCTGGCTCTCCCTCTCCCTGGTGTCCAGTAGGACATCTAAGGCGCTCCTTTGGGTAACAAGCTTCTCTGTCTGGTCCCTGAACGCTCGCTGTGTGGTGCTGAGGAACTTCAGGAGGTAGCTGCTCTGAGCTGGACTTAGGAACTGAGCGTGCTCAGAAATAAAGCACTGGATATCAAACGTGACATCCTCTAACTTGAGCTTGGCTTCTTTTTGCAGACTGCTCTCCGAGTCCTGGAAGGAAAGATGGAAACATGCGGAGTAAGTTTCTGTAGTCGCTGTAGATACTGGATGGTTTTAATTAAATGTATTTATAGATACCCTGTTCTGCTGAATCAAGTGTTTCAGTGCGTCCACATCACATGGATTCAAATCCACGTCACACGTCTCAGAGCTGTTTTGGATGAGGGCTGCGAGTTCATCAAGATCACTGAGGTGTTTCAGGTATGTTGATTCCAACTGTGCCTGAAATCACATTTGAAGTAGTCAATGGCTGATGCAACTGTTACATCATGTGAATTACTAGAGGTGAGCACTGACCTTTCCTGTTTCCATTGCTTGAATTAGGGAGTGACTCCTCTCTGCACACATTTGGGAAACAGCAGTAAAGTTTGGCTCTAAATCCAGATATGTCGAGGCCAAGTCTTGGTGGATTTGTATGGGAATGTGCTCATCAGCAGAATTTAAGAGCTGTTTGGCTTTTTCCATATCTACTGTTATAACACCCCCCAGTCTAGAAAGTTGGGACTCGAGAGACTGGACAAAAAAAAAAAAAAAAGTCAGGAACTAATGCGTAAAGTTAAAAACTGAGAAGAAATAATATTGTTTAATATTGTTATTTTCTAACCTGAAAATCCTCTGATTGGATCTGCAGTTCTTCCATGTTGCTACTCACAGGTGTCAGGATTAAAATTTCTTTTCTGACATCTTCTAAAACATCAGCGTGGTCTTGCAGTCTCCCAACACACTCCAAATAATCCTGGATGGAGAACAGCTGTGGGAAAAGAAAACACAAAACAAAAGTGGAGAAGATGTTACTTGTGTCACAAACTGAGGGACGTAATTATCTTAAAGAAATACTTCATCCCCCAAATGGCGATTTGCTCACCACTTGTTGCGTTAAATTTGTGTAGAAAACTTTCTTCTTGCATGCTACTATAGGGAACCAAGAATCCAAATACATAGGAAATTCTTAAGTAAAGGGGGGCTGCATTTAACAACAGCAAAACTATGCTCAGTACTTCCCAAAACACAGACAGCCCTTTCCGATGGGGAACTGCATTAATAAAGCTTATCTGTGGTCTCATCAAAGCCAGACCCCATTAACGATAACAGTAATTTTACCTCGCTCACAAGAAAAACAGTTTTCAAATTAAATGTATCATAGGACGAATAATTGATGTACAAAAGATCATACAGGAGGTGAAGTATTCCCTTAACACAGAAACAACATAAAATCAAATGTACCTTTTTTTTCACCTCCTCAACTTTGCAGGCATCTGAGCTGCCAGACAACTGAGCGGACGTTTGGTGACTGCCTGCTGCAGAGCGACAGAAACCCTCATCTTCCACTGCTGAACCCTCATCTTCCCCCTCTGAGCTCTCCTCCTTGATGCTCTCCAGTGTGTGCCGCCGCTCCTCCTGAAAGCCAGCGCCCAGAGAGTCGCCCCCCAGAGCACTGTTCAGGGTGTCCATCACTTCCTGAAGCACTGAAAGGTCTTGGCTCGTGGAGACAGTCTTAAGAACCTGCAGCAGCTGCAGCTGGATGTTTGGAGCATCGGACTTCTCTGTCTTTTCTTCGACTTTCTCTTCCTGCATTATCAGTTCTGAGCTTCCTGTTTCTTTGGTCTTTACACTGAGAGTGTTTTGCTTCAGCAAATCCATGAGAAGGTCTGGGTGACTGCTCTCTATAAGTCCATGAGCTGTGTCTTCGTCATGACAGCCACCTTCGTCTAAGGGTTGTTGAGTATTCTGAACGACTGCAATGGTGCTTTCAATGTCTCCAGTTTGTGCCTTTTGCAAATCACTGACATCAGCCCCTTTTGTTACCATTTCCCCCTCGTCATCCACACCTGTCCTTACAGCATTAGAAAACACTGATGGATCTGAAGAGGTAGCATCAGATGTAATGCAGCTGTCTGACAGGAAGTCTACCTGGGGACGCTCAGAAGCACACACATCTAATCTTGTTTCCTCTGGCACAATATCAGATCCAAACTCTACTCCTGTTATAGTTTCAGACTTTCCTGACACATTTCTACCAATATCTGCATTTTCCGTATCACTTGTCTCTACTCTGTCTGCTGTCTGTGCATTTCTTGACACAGGCATCTCTTCAGTGTCTCTGGTGACTGTGCAAATGTCCTCATGTTGCCTCTCTGTGCTTAACTCAACACCCTCTGCAGCACTGTGGTGTGAGCCTGACAAATCTTCATCAGCCAGCCCTGTTTCAAGTGAAACTCTGATGGTAGCTGGAGTGTAGCGCTCTGAATCTCCTCCATCAAAACACTTAAGATTGATAGTGTTTGTTGCGGTGACTTCATCGGAAACAACGGGCGACTGTGGAGATCTCTCACCAACAAGCACTCTCTGACCATTTGGAGAGCAGCTGGGCTCAGATCCAACACTAAAATCACTTTCTGAATGAAGCGCTGCTCGCTGAGGTAATGCGATTCTGCTGCCATCTTCTGTAATGTTGCTGTCATAGTTACCATTACCCCTGGATTCTGAGATGACTGCACCTTTGACTGACTCCCTGGGCGATGAGTAATCTGTATTTGGAGTTGGCTCGCCGTCCAAAGGTGACTGAACTGCACTCCTGTCATTCTCCGTTGTACTCTCCTCAGTCAACGCATTACCATGTGATGAGGACATGTCTAAGTCACTCTCACTAAATGTCTGATTTCCCACTTGGGCATCATATCCAGCAATGGGGAAATCATTATCGGTGGGTGAGCTGTCAGATTTAGAGTGATTAATAGAGGTGGTGTGTTGAGTCTGGCTTTCTGGATCAGTGGAGGTTCTGTCACTCAAACTAGATGGACGTGGCGGTGTAGTTGAAGCAGCATTTTCTCCAACAATAGCCGTTTCTGTCAGGCAGCTATTGATTCCACCCTGTGAGTCACTGTCTTCAGACAGTAAAGGTGATTTGTCAACGTGATGAATAGACTGAGCAGTCACCGAACTCCGTGAGGAGGGTGAGATCATCAGAGACTCGTGGCCGCTAACTGCAGCGGGGGAATGATGTAGGCAATTACTCATCTCTCCTACATTTCCTGTTGTCTCACAATCCACCTTTGTATCTCCATTCTCGCTGTCTGTCTCTCTGTTATTAGCGTCCTCGCTGGTCAGATCGAGCACCGTGACAGCAACTCTCCTCTCAGTCTGCGTGGTTTCAGCTTCATTATTAATTAAACGCAGATCATGATCGTAGGAGACGGAGTGAGTGCAGTTGTCTTCTGGGTATATGCTGGCTTCAGGCTCTAAATAGACATGTTCAATCTCAGACTGACTTACACTAATGGTGCAACCAGACCTCAATAGGCTCTGCTGTTCCATTACACGGAGAGCAATATTTGAGGATATGGATCCATTTGACACAGACATTGTGTCCTCTTCACTTCCTGCAACACTTCCTTTTTCATCTGACTGTAGGTCAAGTATTTTCAGTACTGTTGTCTCATCGACTATGCCCTGACTGAGAGCTGCCTCCAGGTCATAACGGCTCCCTAAGGGGACACCTACCCCTTCATCCATTTGTGCTTTGAGTAGATGAATAGCAGCACCTCGTTCATTTTCACTCTCCATGTCCTCAGAGCATAAAAACTCATCTTGGGTCATATCTGTACCTTCTTTATCACTACAAAGGGACTCCGCATCGTAGTATGGTAGTGTTTGACGGCTGGAATTTACTGGAGACTCAGAGTCGAACATCCTTGACGGTGAGCTAATATTTTTGTTTACAGGGCACGAAGTGTGAAGGACTGACGTCACTGGAAAATATGAAAGATCTTCACTATCATCACCTCCGACATCAATCTGGGAACTATTCCTGCAAATTCTGTCAGCAAATTCATCTGATTTTGTCCAATTTGTGTTGTTTTGACACATGATGTCCTCCGCTACACCAGACTGTGTAGCGTCCATGTCAATGTCATCATCTACTAAAAATTCCTGTTTTAGAGCCTCTTCATTTGCGTATGTTTTCTCACCAAAGCTAATTCTTCCATTTTCTGATGAAATAAAATATTGAGGATCAAATGTGTGTTGCGTGTATTCCATTAACTCCTCTGCGTCCTCATTTATGTGCAGCGGTATCTCTAAATCGTCCTCTTCTGAAAGATCACTGACATTTAAAGTCAGAGAAGTGACATTTTTCTCAGTGTTTTCAGAAAATATTGGGTCTTCAAGAAACATTTTAATCATTTTACTCATCTGTTTATCAAGAATCAGGACCCTCTGCCCTGACTCAGGATCTATATAACTGTTTAACATCAGGTAGGAGATGAATAGCTGCTTCGCTTCTGCGTCAGTTGGGATGTTATCAACTTTTAAGCAGCTTGCAGCGTGATGGCATCCATCAACTATGAGTTTTTTGTACATAAGCCAAGATGAAAACTTGTCATTAAGGTAATCAGCGTCAGGAAACACATCAGGAATTTCCACAGATTTCAAAATATCCGCTGTGTAAGTGTCGATCAAACCGTTTTGAACGGCGGAGCTGATGTCTACCACCTCTGACATTTCTGGAATGTAAAAAGCTGCTATCTTTTCCCGATTACTGAACAGAGTGCTGGTGAACTCGTCTGTAGTGATTTGTTGGTCGTACTGAAATGAGGTGGACACAGTGTGGATGCCGCCAGAAGGAGGCAACACGAGTCCAATAAAGTGCTGCTGATTTTCAAGCACAATAAGCGTGCTGCTGGATCTCATCAAATCACATTGAACTGCTGCATCAACCTTTAGCCTATCTCTCATAACATCCTCTGACCCTGCCTCCTGATCACTTAAACCATGACAAAAAGACCTCAGAGTGTTAACACCCCTCCCTGATGTCAGTGATTTATTCTGGCTGAG
The DNA here is from genome assembly GCF_006386435.1 of Epinephelus moara. Classification (NCBI taxonomy): domain Eukaryota; kingdom Metazoa; phylum Chordata; class Actinopteri; order Perciformes; family Serranidae; genus Epinephelus; species Epinephelus moara. The sequence continues at coordinate 19,134,012 of NC_065524.1, read as the reverse complement.
GCACTTTAATATCAGTCTGTTGACCTCATGGGGTTCAACGTCCTGCACGGGCTGTTCAGCACCACTGGGATTCATCATATCCTGACAGGTCTTTTGCTCCTGAAGAATCTCTGCATAGACAGAAGCAGGTATCAAACCACTCTGGAAAGCCCTCTCCAGGGTCAGCGTGTCCCCTGTGTAGCACACCTCCAATCCATCACCGACTTCTTTGACCTCGATCATCTTGATGATCGGATCTTCGCACATGGCTCCTTCCCTCGCTGCTGCTATGTCAGAGAGCAACACAGAGGAGGCATGGGAACTCTCTACACACTTGCTGTCTTCCTTTAACATTGGCAAGCAGTTCAGGTTGGATTTATAAACGAGATCTTGTGTGAAAGTGTCGTCCCAGTCCAGACAGACACGCGGCTCAGGCAGGAAGAGGTTGGAGGTCACAGGTTTGACCCCAGTCATCTGATCGATCGGGCCACTCATGGGTCCAGTCCCGAGCCTCACATCACTGGATTTTAAATCCTAAAAAAATATAAATTAAACAAATTACTGAACTGATTTCAGCATAAAAATCTGTATAATCAATTGTGTGCCAAGTATTCAAAGCAAGACAAAATGTGTACTCACCACCAGACAAACATGGGCATGTTAAAACATCATGTGCACAAGTGCAAGACTGCATCAGGGTTGCAACAGGAGAGCGACGGATAATACATTTAAAGCTATCATGCATCTGGGAATGCAGTGTCCAGCATCTTGCAAAAAGAGGGTGGTTAGTCACATCACATACTGTAGGTAAAGGGTTACGTGTCATATCTGTTATCCATATTAACAGTGGTGAAATGTCAGACCAAAGCTGGGCGACACTAAGCATGTTTACAGCATACTCTGATTTTCTGGGCTTCAACTGTATAAATTCAGTTTTCACTCCCTAATGTAAGAGACTAAAAAGAGAGGAACAAAAGACAGTTGCTCACACTGTACTAAGGAGGAGAGGAAAAAGGTTAGTCATGCAACTGAACATCAGGTGGCACTGTTTTCTAACACATCAGAAGACACAAACGCAAACCACTCAATAGAAGGAACAGCGTAGTGTCCAACCTCTTCTGCAGAGGTTGTCTGATCTGAGCAGTGCTGGGAGAGTTCACTGTAGGCCTGATTGAGCGCCTTCAGCTGCTCCTGAGCCTTTTCTCGTTCCTCTTCTGTCATTCTGAAAGACATAACACACAGAATGAGGCTGTGACTGTAAACAGTGGAAACAGTATTGTGGATGTTAGTCACAGGAGCTCAACCTACTTATCACTGTGTTTGTTCAGCATCATCTGTGTGGCTCTCAGTGCTTCTGCAATTTGTTCCTTCTTAGTGACCATTTCCTCCACCGACACCTACAACATCAAACAGTGGCATATTAATACTTTATATGTAGTGAAATTATTCCTCTTTACTTCACAGGACTAATAAAATATGTTGTAGCCAGTAAGACTATAGTAAAGACATGAAGCTTACAGATACTCAAACATATTCACACACTCGTGCTGTTTTGAAAGAAAAATTTACATTTTTCCATTGACTAATTTCTATAAAGTATATTAATTAATGAATAAAGACATGCTGTGCACTCCAGTGACTAGATTCAGTGTAAATCTCCCTACAAAATAATGCCATCCAACAAACAGCTATGTAATAAACATTAACTTTGTCAAACTTAAAAGTTCAGTATGTGTCACATGTGACTCTATGGCCATTTTCGGGCTGTTATTTGTGGTATGGTTACATTTGACTGAATTGTGCATTACTTATTCAGTCCCTTACATGGAGGGACAGAATATTAGAAACACGTTAGGAGAGGCAGTTTCATAACTTGGAAAAAATTTAAGGAGAAAAAAGGGTAGTCCAAAGCTGTCATTATTACATTGTTATTGTTGGAATTGGAATTGTATTTCTATGTTTGTTTGCATAATGCACAAGAAAATGTAAATAATAAACAAAAGAATTAAAATAAAATAAAATAAAAATAAATTAAATTAAATTACATTAAACTAAACTAAATTAAATAATAACATAAAAACAATTTATTAAACAGGCCTCACTGACATATTTTTATGTGTCCTAAAATCATTAAAAAAAATTCTAATGATAACAATCAAACATCTCATTTATATTGCCGCATTGTATTTCAACTAAGGTTGTCATATTTACAAAAATAAATAAATAAATAATGTTAGTGTAATGTTATTGCTCGTGGCCCAGATGACAGCACAACTGCTTACATATACAGTGTGCTTTTTAAGCCGTTTATTGTACACAGTTCAACTCATCTCTAATCACTAATCTGAACTGGCCACAGATATGTAAAACAACCTCTACATAAAACCTCTACATGTAAAACAAGTCTCTAATTCTCTAATTTTTGGTTACTGTTATGCTCTTGTTTTAAGTGACTACAGTAAATGAGTAATGATTCCTGTAATTCATCCAGCTTTTCTCTTTCCTATTTTCTTACATTACATAAACCATTAATGATTGACAACCCATCCCTTGTGAATCACCAAACAGCTTCTCAGCACTATTCTATCACTTTTACAACACTATGTGAAATACAGTACACTTAAGGGACATTTCAAATTTCTCTCAAATTCCAATTTAATAATGTCAGCTTTGGACCATCTGTATACTACACTATGTTTCAGTGTTAACACAGGGGCATACATCTGAAATGTATTTGATATTTTATTAATAACCTGTTGGGATGATTCAATTTATTAGTCACTGACGTTCTGAAATGTGAGTGCTTGTGCAACTTATACATTTGGTGGTACTGAATCAGTTGGGGGTGACTGATATTACCAAAAATATCATGAAATCCATGTAAGCCATGCTTTTGTGTGATAAGATAAAGTAATAACGCCCACTTCCTATTGTGTGAAATATATGGAATTACATGAATCAGAAAGTAAAACAGTGTGTTTTTATTAGAACTCAAACACTGTGACAGCAAAAAGGCTGCAATATCATTTTGAATAGAAAAATACTCTTCACCATTAAACCAAAGCATCTCTAATGTACAACAAATATGTGGCAGGATATTAAAACACCAGAAAACACCACAACAGTACATACTATGTCATTTACCTGGGGCTTATTAGAAGCGTCTGTGTTGGCATTGCTATCTGTCAGAGCATTCGCGGCATTGTTCGGGGTCTGTTTCACATTGGACATCCAGTGCAACAGTTTGCTAACTTTATCACCATGCTCTCTCTTCTCCTCATCAACAGATCTCTACAATTTAAACAGATGGGTTTTTGACAAATGGTTAACTTTGTTACAAAAAACACTGGAGCGAGGAATCCTAAAAGGAAAGGGGCATTGCAATAATACATTTACAATCAGACTAAAAACAACAAATCTCAAGAACTAGTGTTAGTTGCATCAACCACTGTGTTAAAATGTGTAAACCAAAACAAAAAGACATTCAATAGTTAAGTCGCAGTAACTTTGCAGCCAATTACAAAACCACAGGAAATCCTATTTGCTGCTGTTGTTTTTATGCTATGGACAAGCATATATTTACAAATGCTTATTACTTATACGCCCAAACATAATGAAATGTTGATTTGGCTCCAAACCCATGACTTTTTGTCGCCTCCAGTAACCTTAACCCTGTGTGGCAGTCGTACACGCTTCTTTCAAGTGCCTCCCTGAACGTGATTCTTCTCTTGGTCTTTGGACAGGTGAGGCTTTTGGTGTGGAACCTCTCATCTTTAAGTGCAGAGGCCGTCACTTTGTCAACAAGGCCGCTCTGAATGACTTCTTCGAGTGAGACTCTATCGTGAGTGTCAGGGCTTATCAGTCCTCCAGTCAGGAGCTGGAATTCGATACAGCGAAAACCGACATCCTTTGGGAGGAGATTTTCCTGAATAGCCTGGGAGATGGACAAAGTCTTTGAGGTCTTGGGGTGAAGGATGCCGTTAAATACCTGCTCAAACTGTTGGAGCTGTTGATTCAATGCCTCATCTAAAAGACCTCTTTTGAGAGCCTCAGCAAGACCAACTTTCTCCCCTGAAGAAGGGTCGCAAATACCTCCAGTGCAGGCCTGGGCCTCCAACAGCCTTAAGGCAGAGATTCTGTCAGTAAAGCCCTGTTGAAACCCCTGAAGCACAGAGAGCCTCTTCCTCCGTGTGACGTCCCAGAGACCAGCAATGGGGCTGTTGATATCTTCCACAACGACCATCCTTGAAAATATGATGTCTGCAATCTCATAGATGCTAAGATCCCCACTGCCATAGCTTTCAAGCTCGGATATTTCAAGAAACCTCTGACTGAGAGCAGACTCTAGACAAAGCTGTCGGCCACCTTTGACATCGGCAATGATGTGAACTGTGTTTCCACTGGCGTCAGAGGTGGACTTTTCCTGCCATTCACTCTCCTGCTGTGACAGAAACAGATACGTCCTCTTGTCAATGTGTCTCGCCTTGAATGCCTCATACGCTGACATTTCGATGCCGCTGCTGCTGCTGACAACAGACACTCTGTGAGAACTCGTGGGTGAGGTGTTTGTGAGATGCTTCTCACCGAACGGGAAGAGAAACACATCACCATCAATGTCATAAAGGCACTCCTTCAGTATATCAGAGTAGTATGCTTTCAGTCCACTGTCGGGGTTGTGGAAACCTTTGGGGTTACTGACTGGATCGCACAGACCCTGTAGAGTCTCCTTGTTTAACAGACCCTGATCAACAGCGATGCTAACTGGCACCCTGACACCAATCTCTGGGTTGATCAGCCCTCCAGTGGCTACCTGGATCTCAAGAATCTTCTTGCCTTTGTATCTATCAAGAACTCTTTCCTGCATTGCCTGAAACACAGACAGCTTTTTGCCTGCATGGATGTAGCCGCTAACAGCTTTCTCTGCCTCTATCAGTTTATCTTTCAGGCCTGTCTCTACAATACCTCTCTCCAGAGCCTCAGCAACTGAGTATGTTTGCCCTGTGGACAGATCTGTAAGGCTTCCTGTTGCAGCCTGAGCCTCCAGAAACTCAACGGCGTACGTCTTTGCTAAGAAGCCCTTCTCAGCAGCTTCTAGGAAGGATATCTTTTTCTTACTTGACTCCACGTAAACTCCAGCAATAGCAGTTGGTTTGCCAGTGTACTGAGCGAGCGATGCTTGCAACTCTTCCATTGTGATGTGACCCATCTCAAACTCATGCCAAACCTCTTCATCCAGGAGCTTGTACTTGATTAAGGTTTGAATACTTGTGCTGCTTTTGAGTTCTGGGAGCTTTTGTGAAGTTGAATATATCGCACTCAGTTTCCCCTCACTGTCTGATGTGTTTACAGTTTCACGTATTTCTTTGATCTGATACATTCTTGTCTTAATGATGCTACGTGTGTCACCAGGCTGTTGGTCAGTGAGTCCACACAAGGCCATGTATCCATGTGTCGTCACAGCCATGGGCTCATCAGGTTTGATTTGGCTCTTATAGGTCACACTTTGCATGTCTTTTTGTAGGAGAGAGGGAGTTTGGTAAGTAGAGCTATTGAAGATATTCTTTGTTGGTGAATCGTGGATGCTTTGGCTGTGAGTGACTTCCATTTTATCTTGTTTGACTTGTTTCACTCCAGTGTTTTCTTTCTCCATTGCTGCCATCTGTAGATGTGACATTGGAAGAACTTTTAAGTAATGGAAGACTATACTTCACTTTTCTGATAGCTACAATTGCTACATAGATATTGTAATAAAAACAAGCAATTTGTAAAACTATATTACAGTTTATAAATATAATACTGTGCTGTGGTAATGTTGAACTAACTTCATCCATACCTCTGAGGACACTTTCATTTTGAGAATCTCGTCCTCCAGGTTGCACTTTGCACACTCATACGAGGGCACCATCTTCTGCCTCGCCGTGTGTTCTGTCTTCAACAAAGCCATCTCGTTGTCCTTGACATATTGACGACTGGTTTCAATGATTTCCTGTTTGTTTATCCTCTGGTTTTCAGTCTTCATCCTCACCCCGAGCGTCAAAAGCTTCTCCTGAAGAGTTTTCACCTCTTTGACGTACGACTCGATTTGGTCCCGGAGAGATCTTGCTTCTTTTTCCCTCAGTGTCAGTTTCCACTCACTATCTGTCACCCTGGCTGCCTCGTTTGACTTTTCATTGCAGAGGCTTTGTAGAGCGCTTACTTTCGTGTTGAGTCTAAGTCTGTCTTCCTCAAGTAGGGAAATTTGTGATTTTGCCTTTGAGAGGTCGTGTTCGAGCTTCGTTCTTTCTTGCTGCAGTTTGTCCAGTTTGATCTGCTGCTGCAGCAGTTGATCAGATTGTGGCTTTGTCTCCACAATGGTGTGATGTACTGTTTTTATCTCTTTGACTTCTTGTTTGAAATACTTGTTCAGCATCTCTGCTAACTCTGTGCTATGTTTTGACTTCCCACTTTCACTTGATATTTCAGATTGTAGTAAAATAAGTTTTTTCTCTATTTCAGTCTTCACTAGCAACAACTGCCTCTCATAGCCCTCTTTTTGAAGTTCTAGTTTACTCTTCAACTCCTCTAGCATTTTCTTGCACTTCTCAAGTTGCTCTTCCATCTGCTGGGACCTCTGCTGAAGTACAGAGTTTTCTTTCTGCTTTAGTTCAGCCTCTGTTTGGGAGCGCTGCAGCTTTTCTTTCAGCGTTCTGACTTCAGATCCCAATGTGATGCTTTTCTCTAGCACCTCAGCTTTCTCTTTCTTAAGGATCGTATTTTCATGTTGCAGATTTGATCGGGATTTGTCAGAATTCGACGCTACTTCTTTCATCGCTGCTTTATTTTTCTGAAGCTCAGTCTCCATCTGCAATATTTTTGATTCTTTGGCTTTCCTCTCTCTGGTCTCTTTCAGCAATTCATCTTTAGTTCTTTGTAAGGAAGAGTTGAGCTCTGAGATTTTAGCATTTAAGCTCTCTATCTTCCTGTCTGTTGCTCTCTTGTCGTTCTGAAGAGAATACATCTCCTGCTTTAGGGTTTCTGTCATTTTCTCCGAGCTGCTAGTTAACCCTATAATGTTGTGCTTATGTTTGAAAAGTTCGTCTTCTAATGCCTTGACTTTATTGAGATGTTTTTGGCTCTCTACGGTTTCTTTTTGCAGTTCTGCATTTCTTTTCTTTAGCATTGCATTCAGATCATTAATTTCAGCATTTTGCATTTGGATCTTTTCATTTGCAGTATTTTGCTCAGCAAACGCTGACTTCAGCTCTGATTTCAGGGCTGTTACTTCTTTCTCGTAATTGTTAATTTTTGAATTTAGTATTACGATTTTCTGCTGAAGTTCGGTCATTTTCCTCACCTCCTCACTGTAATCCTGCAGTTTCATTTGAAGCTCATGGGAGGTCTGAGATTTCTTATTTAGCTCCTCCTCAATGATTTTAACCTGCGATTTGGTGCCCTCCGCCTGCGACTTAAAGATTTTAATTTGCTGATCCTTGCTGTCGATTTCCGCTGTCACCTGATCGAGTTTGGCTTTTACGTTCTTCAGATTCTTTTCCATCTCTGTATTTATCTGTTTCAACTCATCTACCCTTTTCTGCAACTGAGAAGCGAGTAATTCACTTTTTTGAAGTTCTGCTTTGAGGTTTTTACACTGAAGCTGCGACGCCTGCTCAGATCTCTTTATTAAGTTGTTTTCGTCCTTAACTGTCTGAAGCTGCTGTTTCCAGCTCTCTAACTCACTCTTTAAAGACTTGATCTTTTGTTCAGAAAATGATCTGTCTTTTTCCAGCGACTCTGCTTGGATCTGCAGACCTCTAATATCACTGTCAGACGAGGCATTTATCCTTGTCAGCTCGTCGCATTTGAACTTCAGCTGATCTACTACTGCCTGCTTGGAAGCTACCTCTTCTTCTAAGTTGTTAATCTTGTGAATATTTTCCTGCTCCATGGAGTTTTTCTTTTGCAGCTCTCCTTGGGTGATCTTCAGCTGCTCTTTCAGGCCTTCGACTTCGGTGCTTTGGAAAAAGGCGTTTTGTTCCAAGGAGGATTTTGCTCTTTGGAGAGATCTGATTTCTTCTTGAAGTTCATTGATTGATTTCTTCTGGATCAGTGCTTCCTGCTGGAGATCCTCTGATTTCTGCCTCATGTTGTTTCTGTCAGTCTCCATGTCCATCTGAAGTTTCTTCAGTCTGTTGTTGCTGTCATCCAACAGCTTTTTATAACCTTGTGCTTTCTCCTCAGCCACCTCTGCCCTTTTCTGGATCAGGACTAGTTCCTCTACTTTCTGTTGCAGGGCATCCGCCATCATTCTCTCATTTTCTCTGACTGCAGCTAACTCGCGCTCACTGTCGACCTTCAGCTTACTTTCTACTGCCAAAAGCTGCTGAGCCAGATCCTTTACTTCAACCTGGACACTATGCACCTGTTCCTCAATAACTTCCTCCACCTTTATCTTTCTCTGAAGTTTGGGGCTCTGTGTAAAATCTTGGCCATCATTAGTTTTCTTTAAGAGCTCCTCCAGTTTCTTCTGAGCCACTGACCACTTGGCCTCGGCCTGCTCAACTAACTGTTTGGTGTGACTTAATTCCTCCTCGCTGGCAGCTTTGTCTTTCACCGCTATTTCTAACTTGGTGCGATACTGATTAATGTCGTGCTCCAGCTGTGATTTCTGGAAAGACAGATCATCAATTGTCTTCTCTTGAGTCTCTACATCTCCTTCCAACTTCTCCAGCTGTGCTTGTCTTTCAACCAGCAGAGCCTCCTGTTCCTGGACCCGTTGTTTAAGTTGACTAATCTCTAATTCCCCTGCAGCTTTTTGGAGCTCCGCGCTCTCTGTCCATTTTGTATTTTCTGCTCTCTCAAAAGCCTTTCTGGTCTATAATGCAAAAAAATTAGTCATCCACTGTTTCACTTTAAATTAAAGATTGTAGAATAAATTGCATGAATGTTTTACGTCTTACAGTCTCTCCAGGAATTTGCAAATTCAAGACTGTGATTTTTGAGTTAGTCAGAAATGTTATGGAGCTTTAAAACTCACATTTAACAACAATATGTGAGCTTGATTGTAGATTATCTTAAAGGGATAGTTGGAATCTTTTGGAGTGGAATTGTATGAGGTACTTATCCATAGTCAGTGTATAACATACAGTAGATTTAGTCTGCACACCCCCGGTTTGGAGAAGCAGGCTGGAGTCTGACATGGAGGGGTGGTGCAGCAACAAAACGTTAAAAAACATTATCAGTTTAAGTGCTGTAATTAGAATATTTTCATCGCTTTACCTTGCCATCAGACAGTGATTTCTGATGGGGAACTGAAGCTTTTGTATCGCTGTCTTCAAAGCCAGACTTCATTGAGAAAAACAGTGATTTAACATCGCTGAAATCAGGAGCTTCTGGCTTAGAACTGCCTCTGTCAGTTAGGTTGTTTGTGTTATTGTGTGACTTTGGCATTTACAAGACTTAGCTCAGATTCACCAAATTCGCAAAATAACACTAACTAACTACCTGATCAAGGCAGTGGTAGACCAGCAGCTCCAGTGTTCAGCAACCAAAATTACTATTTTTGTCAATGCAGTCTGGCTTTGAAAAGAGCATACATGGATATGACTCCAGTTCTCCGTCCAAACAGGCTGCCTGACGGAAAGGTAAAACTGTGAAAATCACTCACAATATTGTGCACACTCAAACTATAAGTGATATTTTTCGGTGGGACTTTTTCTTAGTTGGCTAAAATATGTTTTGCTGCTGACCCCTGCGCATAGCAGTACACTGCTTAGCTTCCGTGGCGGTACTCCTGCCATTTCTCCAAACTGGGGGTGTGTCAACTGACATCTACTGTATACTGCAACCCCACTTCAAAAGATCAGAACTATCCCTTTAATAGCACTTGCCACTGATTTGATCACTGCACTTCTGCCTTTAACAATACTTGTGAAATACTACACAAACTCCTGGAGAGGCTTGATTTTCCCACAGACCAAATGAGAAAGACTTACTGTCAAAGAAAAAAAAAAGAAATCTCTCCTCCCAGCAGATCACCATCACCAGCAGTAAGTAGTTACTGTACTTGCAGACATGAACCGCATTTGCACATTTCCTTTGCTTCTTTTGCGCAATGAAGCAAATGTCTTCACTTGTAATGAGCTGAACATACATGGCAATAGAAACAAGCCTCGGAGGAAGTCAACAACTTACAATGCACTATTTCTAAGTCAGGCAGTGAAATTCGTTGATGCAAAACAGAGGATCTAGCAACCATGCAAAGATATGAAGGTAAAGTCAATATAGGCACTATAAGTTTAAGCACCCACATTGCCCCAAGGGTCTAAATTGTGCTGCATAAGCTAATGTGAAAGCAAAAAGCCTGTAAGTATTGAAAATGTGGATCTCACCTCCTCGTCTTCAGTTCTCTTCAGTGTTTCACTGGCAAACTTGACATATTGTGTCATGAGAGTCACAAGCGCAGTGTAGCGGGTTCGGAGATCCATAAACTGTGCAGGACAAAGAAAAACAATCGTGTTATTGCGACGTACTCTACATACACCACAAATGTCCTGCTCTACCAGAATTAAATTGTAGTTGTACCTCTTGCTGAATGGCATCAGAGGAGCTCTGCATCCTCCGTTTCTTGAGAGGGGATTTGTGTTGGGAGTCGACCATCGCTCTGAAGGTCATCAGCTGAAGTTCATAATCCTGAAAAAGTGATTTATGTGTAAGTTTACAACACAGTTCCTTGGTCTTTGCCCAACAAAGCTTATTGACATTGCCATTGACTGCTGATCAAATGTAAAAGAGACACCAGGAGGAAATTTAAGATACAATAGCTTACCTTAATGGCAGATGAGTACTGCTCCGAGTGCTTCTGACACTCATCAATTCTGTTCTGTTTTTGATCAATTTCCGCAACAAGGACCTGAAAAACAGATATTTTAAATATATATTCAGACATCTATATATATACTTTGTTTATCTTATTGTAAGGAAGTTCATTCTTGTCACACCTTCTGTTTGTTTAACAGCTCAGCCAGCGCCTTGCTATCTTCAGGTTTGTTTTCTTGGGCCTTTAGCTGCTCTACTTCCATGTCTCTAATCCATTCATCAAGACTACTGTAGGAGTCTCTGTAGTGTTTCAGAGATTTGCTGATACCATCAAGCTCCCGAAGCCTGAAATTGAACAGTTAACATTGATGAGTACAATTATGCTTTTAATACTTGCACACTTTACTTGTAAATTACTTCTTCTGGTGCAAAAATTTAGTGTTAAAGTAATAAGCACTAACCTGCTGTCAATCTGGGAGTGAATGTTCTGCCATCTCTCGCTCAGCTGATCAGCTTTCTCCTTGTGCCAGTCCAGGTCAAAGTCACGCTCGTTATGTGCCTTAAACATGCGGTCGCTGATGACGCGTGCTTTCTGCAGCTCATCCTCCATGTCATGGAACACCTCCTGCTTCTCGTCAATCTCTGACCGCCATTGCTACAATCAGAAAGGGAAATGATTACTCAAAATGAACAAAAAACCCTGCCAATGTTGGTGAAATGTTGAATCCAACAGCGTATTACCTTCAGTGTTGAAATGACAGCCTCGATGGACTTGATGTCAGAGTTCATAGCGTCCTCCTCATAGAGTTTGGATTCGTAGGCCTTAACTAGCACCTCTGCATTCTGGCTGTGCCTTACCACCAGGCTCACTGTTTTCAGTCTGCCACACAAAGGGAACACGCCTTCAGTCCAGGTACTTTTAAAGCAAATATCTATCTATTAAAAATATTAAAATGCCACTATAATTACTTCAAGACATGATGACTTACTTGTCCATATAGATCGAAGACATGGAGTACACTTGGCTCATGTTCTGGACGAGGACGGTGAGTTCTGAGGAAAGTGTCGGCACAGAAGGAGAACCTGCAGCCTGTCTGAGGAACAGCTCGCACTTCTCCTTCATGACATCGAGGTCCTCCTTTAGCTTATTCAGTTCCGCCGTCTTCTTCTGCAAAGTGGCATGGAGAAATCAGGATAAAAAAAACACCAGTAAGTTCCTATATAAAAGGATTTTAGCTGCCCAGACGTGTACCTCGTGTTCTGTGATGCGCTGCAGACTCTGCTCCAGGTCGTCTCTCTCCAGCGGCGTGCGGAGTTGCCTGATGAGGTGTTCTTCATGGGCTTCTAGGTGCATTCGGAAGTTGCGTATTTCTGAGATGTAATGATTGTACACCGACTCCTCGTGTTCCTCTGTTTACCAGATTAAAAAAATGTACAAATAATCACATAAAATTTACAGAAATTTAATTGTACTCTTTTTTTGTAAAAAGAAAAAAAAATAAATAAAAACAATGTAAAATTTTGCTTGTATTGAGGGTCAAAACTGCATGATAAAACAAAGGGAACACTAAACCTACAGACAGTGTCACACACATTAACTGATAGCACTCAAGTGCACCTCTAGGTGGCATCATCATCACAGTATAACCCCAAATAGGACCTGTTGCAATGCAGCTAAATCAAAGGCACTTTGCGCACTGCTAAAATGAAGTCATACACGAAATGATAGGAAAATAGCAGCATAAATATAAATGCCCTCATATAGACGTAAATTTGTCTCCTATCCAACATCATAACATGTAAGTATTCTGGATTTTTTTCTCCAGATATTCCACCCTATTTAAAAACCATAACTGCAGATGAAAAACATACTAGTGTTTGCTTTTCATTCACACCAAAGCCGGCCATCTCTTTAATAACTCTACTTAAATTAGTAAAACAACAACAACATAATTCCAAAAGGCATTAACTTAAGGCTTAAAAGGCTTAAATAGCCATGTGTTTCCCTCGTGTGTTGTGCTCTATGTATACTAGCAGCTCTGTGTTGGGAGGGACAAGAAGGGGGGATCTGAGCCTTGCCTCTTTCTGCGGATCTGAGCAGTTCCTGGTAGTACTCCTTGCAGCCTGTCACGTCTCTCTCTAGCTGGGCACAGTCCGCCACCGTGAATATCTCCGACTCCTCGCTGTCTTCCAGGAACTCGTCGAAGTGGGACTGCAGGTTGCTCAAAACCTGCTGATGCTCACCTGGTAGCATGGTCTTAATCTGGAGAAATAACAGTGGGATTAAACGAACATGATCATCAAAACTGAGCATGATTAACGAAAATGATCATCAGTTGGTGGTGAAAAAGTAATTCAGACATACTGAGGCCACATTCCAGTTGCGGATGGCTCGTATGTCAGCCATTAGGTAATGCCAGGACACCACGCTCTTCATGTTGATGTGGGAGTGATGCCAGAGAGCCAGGACATTCTGGTACAACTGCTCGATTCTGCAGGAAAAGACAGACATAAATAATTCATCCCGTCAAAGTCAGGTCATTTGAAGTCAAGAGGAAACTTTACTTTAAAGCTTCAGCTGGTAACTTTTATAAAAAATAACTGAAACTCTTACTGTATCCTGACAGTAATATATAAGACAGAAAAATCATGTTCTTCTGGCTCCTCCAACGTGCCTGAACGAAAACAACCAATCAGAGCCAAGGAGTCTCTGATGCATGTCAATCACTGCTCGTGCACACACTGTGCTGCCAACAACAACTTACATGGCGAAGACAAATAAACAGAAGAAGACCTGAGTGAGAATATGCGTGGGGAAGTGGGGCTGAGCAGTGTGCACACAAGCATTGGCATTAAAGACACCTCCTGGTTGTGATTGGTTGTTTTTGTTCATGCGCTGTGGATTCTTCCAGGTGCCAGTAGGAGCCTTGGAGGAACCTGAATAACATTCTTTTTTCATAGATTACCTGTCTCGTGTATTATTGTCAGTATACAACCTTTAAAGGACACAAAATGAATCCTAGCATCTCACCTTGCAGCCATATCAACAGCCTCTTTGTTGGGTGGAGGCACAGTGAAACAGACAGAGGGCACCATGGCCTCATTTCCTGCTGGGTTGATGACCTTCCACTTGGCCCGGTGAGAGTTACTGGCCAGTACGCACTCATCATCTTTATAAATGGTAATCTGTTTATGGAGTGAAAAAGACACAGCATAACATGAAGATTTGAAATGAGATTAAATGAGGTGTAACATGGCATACGGCACCTATACATACCTCTATTTGACGATAATCACAGATGGCTTTGACAGGGATGGAGGATCTCACTGGGCTTTCAGGGTTCCTGGGCCTGAGCTGCACAATGTTCTTGGCCCTGCCCACTAGACCTGCTACAGTGCTGCGGTACTGAAGGAGCTGCTCTTTCTCATCCTAGGGGACACATCATACAAAAATAAATATACAAATATTTGCAGCCACCTCCATATGAACACACACACTACATATCTTCCTCTCAGTTTACCATGGACTCCTGGATGAGGTCCTCCAGTCTGTGTAGGCTGCTCGATCGATCACAGCTGTATTTTCTTTGAATGGCATCTTGCAGGCTCTTAAGGTAGTCCATGGACTCTTTGGCATCACGGAAAAACTGCACGGGGGGAAGTGAACCAGAAAGAATTAGATGTGACAAACAAAAGCACTTTGCTGCACTGACAGAAAACAGGCAGCAACTCACCTCAAAATAAACAGCATTCTCTTTGAGATGCTGCTCCACACATGAGCAGAGCTGTAAAATCCAGCTCCATTGCGTCTGCATGGCGGCCTTGTACGCCTGGAAGACACACAACTCATGAATAAGAAACACAATAGCCAGGTATAATTACCTGGAAAATTACAAGATTACAGGACTTCAGCATCTTTAATTATGGGAGTTGTATGCAGGGTGGAGACGCTGCTGTCATGCTGACCGCAGAGCATAAAACACAGGGCTTACTTCAATAGTGAGCCTGGCTGGGTGGTTCTTAAGCATAAGCCGCTCTGCCTTGTCCTGCACAGACTTGATCACTTCCTCCTTTTCATCCAGCTCCCTCATCAGGTCCTGTATAGAGACATTAGGCGTTAGGAGTATCTCTGGCATCCAGCCGTGGCAAAAACCCAGTCACTCCATCCTCTCACAGAATCTTATATCCTGTCTCGGAGTATGAAGTTAATCACTCAGGCCACAATAAACAAATCCCTTCAAGGAGATTATTGTTCTGTTCAATGAATGCAGCTGTAACGCAGCCAAACCTATACACCCAAAAGAAATGTCTGAACAAGCCCTTATTATTCTGTCTGCATGAAAGATTTTACGGATAGAGTTACAGTTAATTAAAAGGACTAAACATACAGCATGGTAGTCTCTTTTCTTGGAGATGTTGCTGTTACGATCGCTCCAGTCAAAGGCAACTTCCTCCTCCTCCTTCTCATTCAGCCAGATGAGCTCCTGGGTTGCCTGCGACACCAGTTCATGCAGGCTTTCCAGGTGGCTCTGTCGCTCTCTTGAACAGCTCTGAGGGAACAGGCATTCATGAAAGTGCATCAATAATTTATAGCATTTATGGCAGCACAGATTTTAGAGCTCAACGGATCACTTACCAATAGCCTTTCATACTGCTTCTCTAGTTTGTTCAGTTTGTCTGAATAAGTTAGTTTCAGTGGGAGGGTCATCTGAATCTGAGGAGGGAAAAACAATTTTAGTTCTCATATTTTCTCTGCAGAAACTAAGCAACCTATTCTTTATCTTTATGCAAACTACTGATATTTGACATTTGTTACTTTACAATTGTATTTCAACAACACTGTGGTTAGCATGTGGTTATGTTTAGGCACAAAAACAACTTGATTACGGTTAATAAAAATCACGTTTTTGCTTCAAAAAACAATTTTGGTGCCATAATCACGGCTGAAAATGCTGCAATGTGACGCTAAATAAACACCCGCTTTTGTTGTTTGTTTGTCTCGGACAGTGGTCTGCTGCTTAGCGGCTGTCTCGCCTAAGTATCATACCAGCCACCATCCCCTCCTCCTCCTGACGACATAGTCAGCTCTTAACACATGTAATCAGAACTGTCACTTGATATGATACTTATGAAACCAAAAAATGTAACATATCAGTGGTTTGCAGAAATGCACAATGCCAGCATTTTTTATCTGGCAACTGGGCTGAACTCATAGTTGTGGCAGGAAACTGCAGCACCATTTCAGACTAACGATAGAGTATGTAGGGTTGTTAATGTTTCCACTTAGATTATGAGAAAGACAGAGAGAACTTCCAAAACCTGCTTACCTCACTCAGCTTGGCATCTTTAAGACTCATTTGAAATTCTTCAATGGCTCTGTGTACACTTTTGTGGTTCTCTAAATGCATTTCCACACTTGGCAAATCTGATCCCCACTCTGAACGATCCAGCTGCACCTTTAATATGGGAAAATAATAATAAAATAATCAGCGTCTTATTTTAAGTGTGTACAAATAAAGCTATAGTGCATTATAAACACACTGATAGTGACTATTTACCTGCATCTCGTCCACCCAGTTCAAGAGGTCCTGGACAAATTTCATGTTGACCTCCTCTTCCGTCATGTTGGAGTCTGCCAGGGAGGATTTCAGTAATGGCTTGCGGATCTGCATGTGTTTCAAATGCCTGAGGCTGCCTGGGTCCATGCCACCACCGCTCCCCATGTAGCTCTGGACTGAAGCAGGCTGCAGGCCGGGGGTCAAGGCAGGAGTCAAGGACGGGGTGAGGCACGGTGTAAGGCTAGAGGTGAATGTGGACCCAGGGGTACCTAACCCCCCTGGGGTGAGTGCAGGAGTAAGGGCTGGTGTCAGGCTCGTGCTGATGTTCTGGGAGAAGCCGGAGTTCAGGCTCTGCGTGATGCCCGAGATCATCATTTTGGTTTGTTCTGTCGTCAGGGTGCGACCTTTGCTGTATACAGAGGAACACTCTGCTCGCATCGCCAGGAGGTCATCTCGGAGTTTTGACACCCTGTATTCAAAAAGTAAAAAACTTTATGAGATGTCTTCAATGTACGAGAGGATTCAGTTGTTATCTTTGATAGAGGATATACTTTGTACCTTTGGACCAGTTGATCTGCAAAAGGGAATTTCCCATCCAGAAGAATCTGGATGTCCACCACTTGCTGTCTGAGGATGTTCTCACACTCCAGAAGGTAGCCGGCAATCTCAGCTTCATGTAGGAACTGGATGCCAGACTCAAGACGTTTTGCATCCTTAGCAGAGGGGAAGAAAAGACTTAAAACTCAAGACAAAGAATGTACACTCAGTACTGTTTCATCACAGGACTCCTTAAAAACTTAGTATTTCACCCGGGGGCTTTGCTTTGTGTTATGTCGTCTACTGTTAACTGTAACTTGTATGCAGCATTTAAAATCTGGAGATAAAAATCCACTCAGATGGAGGGGTCTCTGTATTCTGATATAAATGTAGTATCTTGGATCAACAGATGCTCAAACAGGCTTACAAGAGAGACTTGTCAGTTTCCATGCAAACAGGAAAATATACAAATTATAGGAAAACATGACCAGTATATTCTACATGCTTAAAATAAACTGATCTCATATTGTATGCGTGTATTAGTCAGTCTAGTTTGCCCAATTTCCCAAGCTTTAGAAACAAAACTAGCTCATTCTTTGCCACTCAGTCCAACTTCTGATTTCTATCAAACTAAAATAATTCAGGATTTTTGTTCTGCATTCTTACAAAGGATCATTTAAAGTATCATATGAAGTATGAACGTGCACTTAGAGCAGAGGTTGAGACAGTCACAGAGCTCGCTGAAGGGTGCACTGCTGCATCCTGCAAAGTCATGCCAATCCGAGCCAAATACCAAGTTTTTAAGGAGTCCCACTTCATGACAACTTGCATTAAGTCAAATATGGATTGTACAAAACTTACAGACTGCAGGGCAATTCTTGCCAGTGCAATCTTGTCCTCTCCATTGACACAATCCCGCTGGACCCTGTTGGCAATCTGCTGCAAAGTCTCGAGCCTGCAAAAACAGAAAGATTCAGTTGTTACTTTACAGTTGTTATCCCTTTGATAAAAACAAAATCATCTTCACAATTCACACTGTAACCTCACCTGGATCCATAGGCAATGTTGTTATTGAGAAAGATTGAGCTGTTAATTTGTAACGGCTCAGTGTGAGCCGTATCATTGGAGCCAAAGCTGGTGAAGCTGCTGTTGCTAACAGACGAGAACCCGCCTAAATAGGCCATCTTACTTCACGTGGCAAACCACCACTGCTGCTGCTATTCCAAACCACTCAAAAAACCACCGCTGCATTTCTCATCCTGATCATCCCTCTGAGAGGATCCCAGCCTCGACCCAGCCTTGACAGTTTGACTGCGAGCATTCGCAGACCTAACTGATGGAGCGGCTTTCAACTTGCTCATATTTATAGCAGCGCAGCCAGGTGCGGAGCGTGTAAAGTGACTCCCACCCTGAAATAATGTGCTGTCCTTAGGGGATAAAAATTAAACAGCAGGTTGAGACAGTACGCCTTTGTACCAACTGAGACTGTATAAAGCGCTGCCAAACTGCTGGGATTGCTGTTTCTGCCACCACACCCCACATTAATGCTGTAAATATGTTGTGTTCATAGACCACGACAGCAGGAATGAGGGGGGAAACTTGTCTAAACTATTGTCAACAGAGACGTCTTTGGATTTGGCATCTAGTTTCCATAGAAATAAGATCTACGCTGCAAATAAACACTGATGAACAGAGCACCAGATAGAGCCCAAAAACGTGACAGAGCTTGCCATAACAAAACAGAAACTCTTTTTGTTTTTAGCATTTGCAAGTTTCTGCCTTTCTAAAGTAACTAGACACTCGATTAGTCATGATTTTATTCCTGAACTGAAAGCACCTATTTTTCTCACTGTTTTCTTACACAAGATGAATTTGTTCTCTCTTTATTTTGTCACCTGATCATCCAAGCGGAGCAAAACTCAACCTTATCATATGCAAACCGAGCACTTTGGCTGCAATAAATCTAATCAAGAAATATTATGTACAGCAGCTCATAAATATGTTGATAGAAATCACATCGTAGCGTGCAGCGGTTAAGTGAGGGGATTTCTTCTTTGATAAGGAAAACTAAACACTGACCCTCAGTGTTAGGTTGTAGCAGCAGAGACATTAGTACGCTTGCAATGTGATGCTGAAGCACTCAGCCTGCACCAGCCTCAGAAAATGTTATGCTGACTCATGTAGCATATTAGCTTCGAAAAGCAGCTCATGATCACAAAATTTTATGGTTCATTTGCTGCTGCTGTGGATGAATACACTGGGAAAATTTGCATCTATCCATCTATCTGTTTCTTGCTTTTAATCCTTATATTTAGCCTCAAACAGTCACACATTTCATCCTATCAAAATACAAGCTAAGTGTCTACATGTGTCAGTTAACTATTGACTTTTGGCTGACAAATAACCCATAATATTAGGTTATTAAGACCATAAAGATTAGACCTTTAAATCCCATTATGTGGAGCGAGGCAAAACATACTCTCACTGCCCTCACATACCTTTCCACCTCTGGCCTCAGGCTCTTTTCTCTCTCCAGCATGGCAACAATCAATTTACCCCATTCCTTCTCCACGTCATTAGGATGATGACCCGGGGGTAACTGAATACGCCCAAACTCGATCCACATCTGTCAGATAAGCCACAAACACAGATTTGTTAACACTACACTACCAACGCTGTGATGTGTGAATCAAAGCAACATGATATTCTGTTTTTGGATTTGCATACCTCGAGCATTTTATAGAGATTATTGATTTTTGTCTTCTCGTTCTCTTTGAGCGGGATTTCATGTTCTTTAAACTGCAGATACTGTGTATAAAGTGCCTGTAAAGGAAAGCAGAGATCATAATAAAAATGTTTTAATCTTATACAAAGATCTTTAAACATTTGTCAGTCCCCTTGTCTTTAAAACAACTGCGTAAAAGTGCCTGCACTGTTAGAAGCTATCAAGTTCTTGCAGCAAATGGATGCTGCACCTCTCTCACATCCATCAATATCACTTTAAGTCTCAGTTACAGCAGATAGAGGCTGCACGTGATCTATCTGAAGGAGACACTTATCCTCCCTGACGCTACATGCAGATTGTAAGCACTCCCTAAAATGAGGCAGCTGATGTTCAGCTTATGCAAACTAAAGCTAATAATGATAAATCTTTAATACCTTGAGTTCCACAGGGTTGTTGGGGAATGATCTATCTGACATTATGGCCACATTGTGTTTGATCCACTGGCTGAGGTATTTGATCATGTTCTGGTACTCCACCCATTTGATATCCACATCCTGTTCAGAGAAAAAGGATCATCAGCACATGATGCACCTCTCAGCACTTTCACTCAGACTGGGGTGGAGTTACTGGTGGACCAATGCCATCAACTTACATTAGGACTGATTCCTTCAACACCATCTGGTACTTTGGGGAAGGCATCATACAGTGTTGAGACGTATGTGATGACTGATTTTTCATCAGGGGTCTGAACGTCTACGTCTGATAGGAAAAGTAAAAACCAGAAGGTCACAAACATAGCAACGTGGCAGTGAGCTGTGCTCAAAGGAATTATTCCTCAAGCCAAAAATATCTCAGCTTCACTCAACATGATTTCAAAATGTTTTCAGAATTAAGCCAAACATAACAGTGTGTATGGATCTCACCTTCCGGGTCCAGCAGCCTGGCCACCCCCAGCTGTTCAGCTACACAGAACGCGTGCTCTAAATTGGACCGGTTGGCCTGTGCCGACACGCGGCTCATGTCAACCAGGTCTGGTCTGCAATGGAGAGAAAGAGTTAAGTAAGTAAGCCCTGAAAAACAAGGCATACCAACTAAAGGGAAAAATCAGGATATAGAGGAAGAAGAAGAAGATATATTTATTAATCCCCAGGGGAAATTCAATTTTTTCACTCTGCTGTCATACACACACAGGCCCGAAATACACACACATGCACAAACAGGACCTATCATGCATTAAATGGAGAGATGTCAGAGTGAGTGGGCTGCCAATGGACAGGCACCCTGAGCAGTTGGGGGTTCAGTGCCTCGGGCCAAGGGCACCTCGGCACAGTGTTTTTCTTTTCTGCAAAAACCCTGCAGTTCCTTTAGTGTTAAAGTACCTGTATTTATGAATGATGGCGTTAAATAGCCTCCCGTCCCTCCACGATGTTGTGAAGTTGTCACATCGTACACCTACGTAGCCCTCTGTCATCTGCCTGGACCAGAACAGTAGCCTCTCCTTGGCTGTCATGTCCTCGGACTCCCCTATCACATGGACCTCCGAGATCTGTCACAAAGAGACGTACAGGATATTAAATACAAGATGCACTGATGTAAAATGTGAGCTGGGTTCAGAGTAGGGCTGGGCAATATATCAATATCAAATTGATATTTTAATGAGTCTAGATATCATCTAGATTTATTTTCTATGATTTATATGTAGTGTCCAGGATAATTTATGGTCTATTACAACTCCCGAAAATCTATTTTCATACACTCCTTCTATTTCAACATTGTCTATCACAATTTGTGCTGGCTTATTCATTTTTCGACATCCAAATATTATGAATTTGGTTTTATTTAAATTTAACAGCTTTTTAATATCAAACCAACATTTTAACATTTTCACTTCTGTGTCCACTGTCTCCAGAAAAAGGCTTCATTGCAGTAAAGTCATGTACTTTTCTGAACTTACCAGACTGTTCTAGCTGTGGGTTTTTCATTTACCCACCTATTTATTATCTCCACATTACTGATGATTATTCATCAAGAATCTCGTGTCAGTATTTTGTGAAAGCACCAATAGTCTACCCCTCAGTCAACCCCCTTCATGTCCCAACAAAGACTGGACATTTTGAGCTCCACAAAAATATAATCTATTGTGCAAAGTGAATAAAAAATATGTAATGTATATATGGCATCTATTTGGAAAGAGTCAAGTGTGCATTAAGTGTAAATTGGGTAATAGTTTCCTTGAACACATGGAAAATGTCAGCAGGTCAGAAGTGTGAGATAGAGTTGTGTAACAGATGACTTAATTGTTTAACGACGTGTTATAGATTAAGACGACCTCAAACAAACAGTGCCACTTCACAGCACTGTTGGCGCACTGGGTTCAAAGCACATTTATGACTGTGCAAGAGTTTCTATCTTACATAGCATTCAATATTGCTGATCAAAGCCTTTGTTTTCCTGTGACACACATCCCAAACAACTAAAATGATGGCGACACCACATGTCAGAAATACTGTAATTCCGGTAACTTTTAAAAGGTTTGCGTCTTTTTACCATATCACAAAGAATTTTACGTCACAACATGAGTCGAACAAAACCAAGAAGCACAATAGCAGAGTGGATTTTACAAGATGAATCAACCAATGAATCAATAAACTAATCAATCAATCTTTTCCAGAGAGGAAAGCCAGCCAGCTCGGTGACATCACTGTCAGCCCAGACAAGATTAATGGAGACACCAATCACATCATCCTGAAGAAAAAAATCCCCACAGACCAGCTCATCCAGACTGTACAACTTCCAAAGGCTGACACATATCTACAGTCCAGTTAAGAGAAAGTATGACAGGGGCCGGCTGCACAAAACACACTTTTACCGCTGTAAAATCTTTTTTCAAGGCAGTAAATGAGTTAACGTTTTTCCTTTACTAAGAAAACCTTTTAAGGGAATCTGTGCAACTGTGTAAGCAGCACAGCTAAGTAGAAATTAAGCCTTAAATGTCATACTTAATGAGAAAACTTAAGGTGTTTTGTGCAACCTGTCCCAGGAGTTTAAGAGGCCACCGATTTAATCGTTTTAGTCTGTCCAGCTGGAACTCTATACAATGACTTTAACTGCCTTAGCCTCAGCCTTCCAAAGAACACACTTAATATAAAGATCAAAAAGTTGGATTTTACTGGACACTTTGACATGATTGTTGCATCTCTTTCAACTAGACAGGCTGAGGTTTCAAGAACACACCCCAATGAAAAAAGATATAACAGATCAGACCTCCGCAAAGGCCAGACGCCCTATCTTGCAATTTGTGTATCCACAATGTGATTCAGACCCACTCCAAAATCTAATGGGTTCTTCCTTTGCATCTCACACATCTGTCTACCAAGGTTCATGAAAATGGGCCCATAGTCTTTCCATAATCCTGCTGACAGACAATCAAACAAACATAACCTCGGAGGTGGGTGTAATACAGCTGAGAGTCATTATGGACCCACAGGCGTGAAAAGATGCTGCTGTGCTTTCTTTGTTTCAGCAAAATTAGTTTGGTGCCGGTAACTGTCCCCAGATATTTGTAATTATCTACCAGGGTGATTTCAATGCGCTGTACTACAGTTAATGTTGAACAAGGGAGATATTTCCTGAAATCAACAATAATGTCTTTTGTTCTGTCGACATAAAAATGAAGGAATGACACCACAATACAAACTCATTAACTGTTCCTGCTGCTGAGGAAGACTGACAATCACTGTATCATCAGGGGATTCTGTAATGCCTTGACTTTCACACAAACTCTGGCAGCTGGGGTAAACAAAATATAAATTTAAGGGGACACACAGCAGCCATACAGGGTTGGAGGATTTCATATATAAATAAAATAAGCGCCATTTACTGTCACACATTTCAGCCTCCTATAGACCCACAGTAATCACTATAATATCAAACAAAACCAACTGTTGTAACAAGATCACGAATGTTCTTTATCCCACAAACCAAAGCCCCACCGGCGCCTACATGACACTACCATTCTTTCTGATGCTGTTTAACCTTCACCTCTATGTCAACATAATGTTCCTGTCTCTACATACACGTCAAGCAGCGTAAATATTTGCACACAGGCTTCAGGTAAATAATGCAAAATTATGCAGGCAAAGTACACAATCTTCTGCACATGGAGATGCCTGTAGTGTGTATACATTCTACAGAGTGTGATGTTTGAGTTACTGTACGTCCAAGAATGAAGTGAACACAGACAGAAGGACAGCAGTGATGACATAATGCTGATTGGGTGTAAAATTATGTGAAGAGAAAATCAGACAAACAAGTGAACTGGCATTGCTCTAAAGAACTTAAGAATATTTTCATCGTAGTGCTACACTTCCATGATTTGAACACCAGCCCTGCAATGTTCCAGTCACAGTACACCCCCACTCAAACCCCTAATTAATCTATCATGAATCACACCAATAACAGCTACAAATAGCACGCTCTTGGTTTACCTCCCGTTCGTCAGAAATACATTTGGCAGGAGCAGGAAGATCTTCTGCGTAACCAGAGCAGGTGTGGGCCCTCCGTGTCCTCCTCCTGTGTGCCTGAGTGCCCCATATAATCTTGGCAAACGTTTCCTCACTCCCAGGTCTGTCATTACCCCTCAGAGTCCGCAGCGTGTGCTCCACTGCTCCAAAGCTGACAGCCCTCCTTAACTGGCGCTGCAGCAGCTTCTTCACAAGGAGACCATCCTTCGCTGAGACGCCTCTGGAAGTTGTGCTTATACAGTGAAGCTTTTCTTCTACACTGGACCTGCTTCTGTCATCATCCGTTTGCTCTATGGAAAACCTCCCCGGCCTATAAGGTAACCTCCTGGTTGTCTGATTACAGGGATCTCTGAGGATTATAACTGGTACCTCTCCAACGTAGACACCTTTGCTGATGCTGCCCTGCCTGGAAAGATGTGTCTCCACCTCTGGCGGTTTATCCAGCTCTGCTTGGGACTCCTCTGCCTTCCCATCTTGGCCACCTTGAGGCTGTGCACTACTGCAGATGGCCTCAGTTGTAACAGCCTCACTTCCAGGACTCTTGAGAGATACAGCAGGCTGAAAGTCCCCTGATTTCCTCTTCTTCCTCTGAAAATAGCGGCGACCCTTGCGCTCTTTAGCTTCAAGGCTCAGTGGAGCTTTCTTAGGGTCAACATAGCATTCCTCTTTAGGGCCTCGAACACATCCACAGATGTTTCCCATGGCTGACAGTCATACAGTCTGTTACCCATTGACAGTGCTGAATTCCCGACAGCAAGCTGCTTTTCAGGCAAAGTATCCAGTGAGCTCCGCTTGATCTGAAGAGCCACTATCCCATTGACAGAAAGCCATTTTCACGCTGTGCGACTACCACACAATAAACAGTGACAGACGAGCCGGCAGCCAGACGGAGAGCTCACTCCACTCACAGCAGAGTTGACTTTTTCCCTGCGTTGACTCACAGCTGAGAAATGGTCAGCCTCTCTCCCTCCCTCTTTTGCTTGCGTGCTCTCTGGCGAGTCTCTCCTCTGACACTGGAATCCTTTCTGACCTTTGAAACGTTTACCGGCTTCGCTAATCCAGCACAAACACCATAAATGCACACACAGACGTGGCCCATGTGCTTATAGTCCTCAGCTGAGCAAGAATGGGAGACTTGTGGACAGACCTGTTTTGTGCAGGTTACACACACAACATGACCACGCCAGAGACGCCTCTTAGGTTTCCTGATATTTGTGTCTGTAATCAGAGGTGGAAGGGAGGTTTCAACTGTAAGCAGATGACAGCTGATGGCCACCTATTATGCTGTGAGAAATTTTGGCTCAGCAAGTTTGGCTGCGCGAACCAGACAGAGTCCCAGGCTTTGAAAAACAGGACAGCGTAGGTCAACGAGAGCGGCAGAAGCACGGGCAAATCCGTGCTGGACAACAAAGTGCTTTCACTTTGTCTATTAATCAAGCTACGTACAATGCTGGAGCCAGAGATGGGGCGTGAGTCCAATGGTTTAAACAAACACTATTATCTAGACAGATCACCAACACCGCAGTTCACAACAGGGCAAATGCTCTGACCAGGAAGTGATTCACCACATAAAACCACATAACATTGCCTGACAACGTGTGGCACATGTCCACTGTAGAGGAATCTATCAATACTTTTATGACATGGCAAAAAAAGACAGAAGTGTGTGAAAGAGTAAATATACTGTCACCACACAGCTCCACTAAAAATAACACTGAGCCAATGCCAGCTTACAATATCTGTACACCACTGAAGTTTCCCTGAAGGTCAAAATCACCTGACAGCCAACACAGTTCAACCTACAGTGTATCATTACTCACTCTGCTACTTAGCACCAACCTATCAATTACTGGTATTACGGCAGCATTAGATTATGATGCCTTATTTAACATGATTTATATAGCCTTACTTTGTACAGGTTTTTTCCAAGTGTGAAACGGATAAATCAAAACAATATGTTTGTGTGCAAAGCAGTGGCCATCACAGAGACAGTGACACTAAATCAGGGCAAAACAAACAAGCAAGACAAACGAGTAGAGAAACCCCTGACCACAGTGCATTGCCATGGTGGTGCATTGTCACCAGCTAGACTAAAATAAACATTAGTGTTTTCAACAGCACGTTCCGGGTGAAATACAGCATGGTGCGATGAAATCAGCTTCTTATCTGTACAGATATGATCAAACAATAGATGGTGACTGAAACACCTTAAAGGGCAACTTTTGTGTTTTTCAACCTGGACCCTGTTTTCCTATCATTTTTGCCCAAGTGATTAATAGGAACCACAATTTTTGGTTCAGGATTAAGCATGGGAACTGCAGCTGGCTGCACAGAAACAGGCTGCAATGTAAACACTTGGGGCAATTGTGCATCGTCGATTTATGTCCACTAAAAGTGTTTGTTTTTGCCACTGACAGGCTCAGATTGTTAATGTAAGTGTCTGACAATATCAAAGAAAGCATCCCTACAGAGACAGACCTTTTGTTAAAGAGTGAGATTTATTTATTTATTTATTTAGAAATAGGGACAATGCATATTAATGAACAAATACATGAGTATATGTAAATAGCCCACGGCTAATTTCCATCAACTATCCCTATAGGCAGGTTGATGTAAAAAATGTAGTGAACAGCAGCGACAAAAGACAGAGTTAAAATTCATAGCGACCACGTAGACACAATACAGAAGACACAAGATGTGCACAATATACATATTGAAAATACATCAAGTGTAGCCCATGACAGTGTAGCCCATGACAACCCCAGAAGTGACCAGATCTTTTTTGTTTAACTAGAAACAGCCCAAAATCGCTTTTGCCAAATTCTATTTAAATAAACAGTAATTATAGCGTGTACAGAGGCAGCATATATTTACATCTAACCGGGTGAATGAAGGGTTTATTTCAACCAAAGCAGAGTTGATTGTTGGAGCGGTGGAAAGACAAACCAAGAAGGATTTTGTGAGTTTTATTTTGTTTGTTTTTTACTTTGAATGAAGTGTGTTTTACGATCATACAACTACTGTTTATTTAAATGGAGTCTGGTGAGTTTGGTGCAATTTTAGGGCTGTTTCTCCTTAAACAAAAAGGATCTTTCTCTTTATCAAGGTCTGTCTCTGTAGGGATAATTTCCATAATGTTGACACAAATTTAGGATAACAATCTGATCCTGTCAGTCGCAAAAACAAGCACTTTTATTGGATGTAAATTGACTGTGCACAATTGCCCTGAGTGATTACATTTTAGCCTGTTTCGTCTCTCTCAACACTGGACCAATTTCAAAAATTCTTGTTCCCATTCGTCACTTAGACAGAAAAACATGCAAAAATAGGGTGAGGATTGAAAAACACCAAAGTTATCCTTTAACAAAACTTCAACAGCTACAGTATGAGCAAGCGAATTGAGGTCAGTCAGTACAGAAAACACGCCCTGTCAGTTCTCTCTAATACATAAAAAATTAGCCAGCAGCAATAATAAAAGCCCATAAAATATGTCCTTAAACCAACTCTGTCCTTTAAACAGGAACAGATCCTGAATACTTTAAGCAGTCATATCAAAGCATGTATGATAAAAACATTCCATAAATGTCAATCTGCTGTCAGCTGTGCTTAAATAAAAAAGCCAAAGGTGTATACTGTGACTGAAGGGCAACATTTTCTTCTGCCCTGCCATCCCTCTGAATCAAGAAGAAACAGGCCCATTGCCCTGCTCAAGGGCTTGCGTGAGACTGACAACGGCAGGTGTTGGCACCATCATCAACGCTACCTGTCAGCGAGTCCAGGCAAAATTATTTTAATTACTTTATTCACCATCATTTCACAGAGGGCGTTAGTCAGACAGATGCATTCTTGTTCCAGTATCAAATCCTAACTCAGTTTCATCTCAATCAAAGCACCAAACATGAAAGACAACTGCAACACTCCCGTCCCTGACCAACCACTGAGTCACGTGAGTCACATGTGTCAAAGATATTAATAATCCAATGTGAAACAGTCGGAGAGAAGGGAGGAGAGAGTGTGGGTGAGAAGTAGTTCAAGTATGAAGTTTCCGCATGCTGTTTGATTTTGGATAGAAACTTGGGTCGACAGATTCTGCTGGCATGCACACGCAGACTAACCCACTTGACATGATTTGTGTCATTCCAGCAATAAAATGAAAAACATTCCTGGAAAGAATATTTTGAGAACATTCAGGGGGGAATAAAAACTTAGCCCAGAGCACAAAAAATGTTGAAAACAATCCCAACCCTCCAAACTGCAAAGCTTGATCTGTGCACAAACACTCAGAAGTAGATGCTACAGATCTTAAAGCCTCTATAAAACCCTGTAGATTCTAGGCAACACAACATTTTGTGGATTGCACTGACATAAAAAAACCTACTTTCAAGCCATTTCCTGCTGTATTCAAACATTAGCTGCGTTCCAAATTGTATATTTTTTCTTTTTGCTTTAAGCATGTACCGCACCTGCCCTTACAAAGTACGTACTGTTGCATGCAGTATGCACAATACTAGGACACTTTGTCACAATACTGCACCTTGAACTTTGACCCTCTTGCAAAAATCAGTCACAGTCTGCAGCTCCAAATTTGAATAAAAAGAAAAAGTATGCGATTTGGAACGCAACACCAGACTCATCAGACCTGCGTGCAAGGACATTTTCCATTTCTCAATACATCTTGTAAGTACCAGCTAATACAAGCTACCTGATGTTACCTTGTCAAATTACAACTCGAGACGAATCAAACGTGAATTAAAGGAACCCCGGCAACCACAACATTCAGCATAATACATGCTGCACAGCTTTGACACCTGTGTGAACTCATTTTAAAAGCATTAATCTGAACGCATTTGACACGCTATTATGTAACTCAATCCCAAAACATGGCAGCATCTCTGTCGCACTGAAATATCTTTTAACTCCGCACAGACAAAGGCAACGGCTGAAAATCTGCTGCATTCAAATATCTAACAGATCAACACTGAGTAGGATGTAAAAAAAACAGTTTCAAATCATCAGCTCTTATTGGCATGAGCTCATCACATACCATATAATACACAGAAATGAAAGTAAGCAATCATGCAGTATCTGGGTGATAAATCATCTTGATATCGTGGCTAATAAAAGGAAACCATGAGATGACAACACTGACCTGAAAGTGCAGAATTATGGTCCAGATCAATCCCAGGGTAAGTTTTGGGTTGCCGTCTGTGATGTCGTCATTCCTGATATTTACAAGTTTGACCTGATGACAGGAAACACATCATTAAAATATTGCATATTTACAATATCTCTAATTGTCCAAACTTTTAATTAAAACCTTTACATTTATTCAGATCAAGCACAAAATATGAGTGTGACTGTGTCTATTGACTCATATGCCTGTCATTTAACAAGCACCACAAGGTGGCACAATTGTCATGATATTATTTCAGGGAACACTCACTATGATCACATGGGTCTGAGGTGACAGAGAGAAAAATGCTTGCTACTAATTAAATGCTGTAAACCTGCTAAAACTGTTGAATCTGCCACATATCAGTGAAAAATGATGTGAGTTTAATAAACTCACACACACAAACAAACAGGAACCAGAAAGCAGAGTTGAACCACATTGTTGTTTTAATGGAGCTGTTCATTCATCGCTCCGGTGTCGGCCTGATTATCTGTAATAGCCGTAATCAATAAGCTGCAGGGGGAGATTTAAGGAAGTTTACGCAGTTGGATCGCTGTACGTTTAATGACTACAGAGGATCCATGGATGTGTCTGGTATGTACTGCAGCTAAAACAAAAGAACAACTCATTTGTGACCATCTATGATTCCTTTGTCTCAAGCCTTACGTCACATCTGGCTACGGCTCAGCCAGGCTGTGTTCTTCATCACATCCTGAGCAGTGGGGGAGGGGAGGGCAATCAAAGCACTCTCCCAAAACCCCACTGATGGGATTTGTAGTCAGCGCTCCTAAATGCTGCTATTACTGTTTGTGGGAAGTGAATTGGTTCATCAAGAAAGATGGAAAATGCCTGGAGTCCAACAGTGTGTGATGTTGGAGGCTGTGTCTAGGTAATCACCGCTGAATGGAGCCGTCCCACACAATGTGGCACTTTGTGTCTGAGCCCAGACATTCAGACACAGTGTGCCACTTGCATTCCCATTTCAATTACATTTGTCCCTTCGCTTGCATTTGTCTGCCTTAGTGGTTGCGAGTGAACAAATGTCTCATAATATGATGCAGCT
The DNA here is from genome assembly GCF_006386435.1 of Epinephelus moara. Classification (NCBI taxonomy): domain Eukaryota; kingdom Metazoa; phylum Chordata; class Actinopteri; order Perciformes; family Serranidae; genus Epinephelus; species Epinephelus moara. Next base: position 19,103,660 of record NC_065524.1, on the reverse strand, counting down.
CCCAAGATAGACAGTAGCTGCACACACGAGCTGATGCATTTACATGAGCCATTCAGCTGCTATTCTGTATCAAGGTGTGAAAATACCTAATTATTATGTGGACTTTAGATGCTGCTATAAATCCATGAGAGGACAGGAAAGGCAGAAACATAAAATTGTTTTTGCTGTTGCATCACTGTATGATGGATGGGACTCTGACTGAAGGCTGACACCCAGCGTCTCAAACAGGCTTAACTTCGAAAGGTTTCGGGCTCAACAATAAGGATTGGGCTGTAAAACTACCAACTCACAAAACCAATTTGGCAAGTATTTAAAATGAATTAAGAACGTAGTTTTTTAGAGCTAATGATGGAAGTAGCTAAAGGATTGAGCTTTCTTCTCATCTCTGTTGAGAGTTGCACATATGCAGAACCAGAATCAGGAGCTCATGGTGAAAACGGTTACGGTAAAGACACATTTTATGAGCTAAAGCGCAAGCAAACATTTCAATTATCCTGTTTTTTATTTATTTATTTATTGTTTGCTTGGTTGTTTTTTGTTTTAATTTTGTTGTTGTTTTTTTGTTTAATTGTGTAATTTGGGTGTCTATTGTTTGCTTTGTTTGTATCTTGTCACTACATAAAAAAAAATTAAATAAAAAATGATCCTGGGTTTAGTTGGGTGGCGTTTGAGAAAATGGGGGAAACTCAAACTTTGCAATGCATACTTTGCTTCAAGTTTGAGAGCAAGGCAGATAAAACTGGGCCATTAATCAAAGACAAGTCAGGTTTCTTAAACTATGACATCAAATTTATTTTGTTGATAACCGCTAATATTCATTAATTTTCTATAACTGCTTATCCTGTTAGGGGTTGCAGGGCTGCTGGAGCCTATCCCAGCTGACACTGGGCGAGAGGTGGGGTACACCCTGGACAGGTCGCCAGACTATCACAGGGCTGACACATAGAGACAGACAACCATTCACACTCACATTTACACCTACGTACGGCCAATTTAGAGTCACCAATTACCCTGCATTTCTTTGGACTGTGGGAGGAAGCTGGAGTACCTGGAGAAAACCTACGCTGACATACTGAGAACATCCTGGGCTCGAACCCCCCACCCCAGGTTCAAGCCAGAAACCCTCTTGCTGTGAGGCCCACATAAATAATAACAGATTGAGCAATTTTTATAGGGGGCAAGTAAAAAATGACTCTGGATGAGTGGATTTCTGACCCTCTTGCCTGACCGGGCAAGTGACAATAGAAAAAAAAACACACATTCACACTGACCCCTGCTTCTAACAATGTTGGTTCAAATTTATTCCAATCAAAAGTGTGACTGAACAATAGCTTGAGAGTGTGTTTAGATTGATCCTTACCTGCCGCCTCTTTAAATAATCCAGTGCTATTTGTACATTCTGGAGTCTGTGGAAGCGCATCCTCCCTCTCTCCCGAGGCTGTGGACATAAAGAGGGAAGAAGGGACATGTATGGTAATCCAGTTCTTTTCAATATCAGTGGACAAATAAATTAAAAAAAAAGATTAGTAACATGGTGGACACTGGACATGCTTCCAGGTTCTTACCCGCTGATCTGGTGAGGTACAGACACACACAAAAACTCTACCCACAAGTAGTGCGAGTGACCATTTCTGCAGGCCCACTCAAAATCTGTGCATATACAGAACATTTTCCACCATTTGCATCCCTAGAACTGTGCTCTTACAGTGTAATAACAAACCAAGTCACCCTGCTGGTTAGCACACGCTAACAGCTAAAGTATACATAAAACATTTTAATACTGTGCTGGAGAAATTAAATGTCAAATATTAAAAATGATGCTGCATTGTTCGAGTACGTATCCAATCTCATGTGGCAAATGCACGTGGACAGTCAGGGGCCACAGCATGAGGTAATGAAATGGAAAATGCGTTAAAGCCAGGATGCAGCGGCAGCAGCAGAAGACTTGTGCTGCATTCAGCCATATCTCTAAGTTTATAATAGCTGAGAGACAACTATTGCTCATCTCAATAACAAAGCAACAATATTTAATGAAGAATATTTAATGAACCCATCTCCCACAGCCTTCATTCAGTGAATCTCATACTCTTATGGAGCCCTTTTGAGGCGTCAAAGCAGCAGATGAAAAATGTCCTGATGCTCACCAAGGTTTGGAGCGCTTTGATTTTATGGCTCAATGATGAGCAAAGCTAGTGAGATGGATATAAAGACCCAAGCTTTATGGGCAATATCCTTAATGTCTTTGGAAGGTTAAAGTGCCAAATTTGCTGTTGATGCATGTTCAAAAGAAAATTTGAGCATGAGGATGCCTGGGTCTTTAGATCATGTGCACATCCCTCTGCATCATCGGTATTATCCGGTCATGTAAACAAGGATTCTGATTTTATTTCCTGATCAAAAGAAGCAGCATTATGGAACATACTGTTGCATAGAAATCACAGATGTATCTAAATCAGGAAAAGGAGAACTCTACAGGCATATAGAAGAACTACAGTATCTGCTAGAGCAATTATGTAAGACTACAAAAAGACAAATCATACAGTGGGATTGTTTCTACACTCCTGTTAACTGGCCACAGCACAGCTCTGAATTAGTTTGTTAAAAGGGGGCGGAGGGGCAAGCCACACGTACCCCCTTATCATCATCCACCGTGTCCTCATGCTGCTCAACTGCACATGCTTCTGTCCCACTCACCAACCGCAATGTCTTCAGAAAATCACGCTCCCTCGGCTTATCACCGAAAAGGCAACACATGGGGGGGAGAAAGGAAGACATGGACACACACGGGCGGCCAAATCAAAAGGAAGTTAGACAATGGACAGAAACCAATGAAAGAGAGAAGAACAGAAGAAGGGGGGAAAGTAGAAGGGGAAACAGGATGTAAACAGAAAACAGATAGATCCTTAAGAGGATGAAAGTTAGTCACACTGAAGAAGGGAGTAACTGCTGGGGCTCCTTGCACAGGAATACATGCAGTTTAAATACAGTAAGGGACATCACAGCATGATATCATCAAAGGAATACTTCACCCCCCAAATCACCATTTGTGTATCAATTACTCATCCAATGTTGCACTGAATACATGAAGAAAACATTTTCTTACATGCCTCTGGTGAATGAAGAATCAAAAACAAAGAAGTCTTGATGAATTGAAGTCATAGGGGTCCACATTTAACAACATAAGGACTATATCAAAATGTCCGTTTACAAACTCTCACACAACTTCTGCAGTATAAGCCAAGTCTCATTTATCCAGACATATGCTCAGCACTGCTGCAACAGACAACCTTTTCTGACAGGGAAGTAAACTAAAAGTGAATTTTATCTATGCTCCAGTCAGAGCCAGACTCCATTGACAAAAACAGTAATTTTACCTTGCTGCGCTCAATAGCTCCTGATCGACCACTGCCTTGATCAGTTAGTTTGTTTGTGTTATTGTGTGACTTACGTGAATTTCAGCTTACCCTTTAAAACACTAAAGTCACACATTAATACATACAAACTAACAATTGGGAGAGTGGTAGACCAGCAGCTCCCGTGTTCAGCAAGGTAAAACTGCTGTTTTTGTCAATGGAATCTGGCTCTGAAAAGAGGAGTTTCACTTTCTATAAAGTTTCGTGTCAGAAAAGGTTGTTTGTTTTGAAAGCAACAAGCATATAACTGCATAAATGAGACTTGGATTATACCGCATGAGTTGTGTTAGAGTTTGATGATGTTAATCGTAGCCCCCATGACTGAAATTCATCAAGAATTTTTCGTGTTTGGATTCTTCGTTCACGGGAGGCGTGCATGAAAAACAAAGTTTTCTCCAAGAATTCAACGAAACACAAGTAACCTGATACACAGATGGTCATTTGGATGGTGAAGTTTTCCTTTAAGGAACTCAGGACTGCACAAAGACAGTATCAACATACTTCAATATAAGATGAAAGAATGACATGTTAACAGAGAAATGAAATAATACTGCACATAGCCTGCTGATAACATGCAGCACCTCAGTAGCTCCTGTCTTAGGCCAGCTACATACTCTGTGCACCTATGTGCTCTACATGTGAGGGATTATACTCACATACAGAGTGAACTATACCAGATTTTATTTCATTTTCACTTCTACAGCCCATTATCACAAATCACAATTTGCCTCAGAGGGCTTTACAGCATACGACATCCCTCTGTTCTTGGACCCTCACAGTGGATAAGGAAAATATCCCCAAAAAACCCTTTAACAGGGAAAAATGGTAGAAATTTAAGCCTGCTTATACATTTATAACAACGCCACAAACCAAAGTCTAAACGTCATGACAGTTCCCTCTGTTTGGTTAACATAAAGTGTGATTTGGACATTGTTTATTCAATTATAATACTACAGAACAACTCCATTTAAATGTGGTAGTTTTGCATCACAGGTTGCAAAGAATTTTGTCCCTGAAGAAGCTATTGTTTCTGTATTTCATTACTATATTAAAATTGTCTTTCAATTTAGTTTCTCTTTACATGTTGCACATTTCTACAATCCTTGGTTTAACTGCTTGGTTGAATGGCAGCTTGAAAGTAACCTGTTGGGCACCTGGATTAACACTGTACCAGTACACCTTCATAATCGTGAAATGTTTTGGTTTCTTAGCATCTTAAAAATTTAAAAAACAATCAACTTCTAGTTTTGACAGAGCCACTGTAACAGCGATCACTCCAGCTGTGTTTTAATCACCATTACAGCACAGCTTCCTGCACTCAAAAGACAAACTGCTCATGATTGTAATATTACTCCATCACACTGCAGTTTTGTAAAAACAATACCACATTTTCATGCTGGCTATGTGTCATGTGCAGTAATGTTTGTCCTGTTAGCTTAATATTCATGAAAGGGCAGCCTCAATAAGACGTGACATGAATTTCATATACAGAGGCAATGTTTGTCTCCTGAGGGTCATAGAGTTCAGGACACAGCTGTGACCAGCGGGGGACAGACAGGCATTTACATACAGAAGTTTTAAATAACTGCTTATGTAATTGTGGTGTATAAATATGTTCTCCAGTTGGAGCACACACAGAGACTCTGTAGCAATATGATGTTCAATTTCTTGCACAGCTAATACATTGGTGCTGTTTCTTCTTACCTACTGTATTCTGAATGGGACATATCATACTAGCAGTTCATGTTTCTTATTCTAATATGCAGCTTTCTGATGTCATACTCTTATTGCCAAGCTTTAATGTTCTGGTTAGCTCTTGTTTGAGGATCCAAATAAAGAATGAAAGAAACCTTTGGCCGTTAGTGCATTACAAAAAAGCTAGTTAGCAAGTTAAACTTTGTTAATTATAATTATCAGCTGCCAAGAACTCGCCAGAAACTCCAGTGGGCAATAAAAAGAGCTTGTTATCCTTCTTGCTAGCTTTTCGCTAATATGCTTACATTTTACTGACTTAAAGACAACAACCTTTTGTGGATAATTAGAGTATTTAATATCGCACTCGAACATGTTGCTACTTGAGCACCACTACTGCTGTAGCTCAAGGCGCCCCACCCGTCAGCCTACCCCCTGATCTAACAGCACAGCATGACTAATCACAGTGATGAAGACATCAGTCAGTGTCAGAGCTCCTTGAATGGATGAGGAAAAAGACACAAAAAAGACAAGGTATTTTGATGTGTTCGAAACCTGCACACAGTACACAAAAAATGTGACTTTACTGAGTGGGATTTGGTGGATGTAAAATCGCAGCAGATCTGATTACAGACCATCAAATCCCAGGATTCCCTCTCATCAGCAGTTATGTAAGAGAAAAGGAGAAGTACCAAGTGCATCAGTCATGCAAAGGTGTGACAGGTTGCTCTATGGGAGGATGAACAGATTTTCCTACTGGTATCTAATGAAAATCTAAATGTTTTGTGATTTCGTAAGACTGTCCTCAATGGCTATGACGCTAAGAGCTCAACAGGATCAAACGACATGCCCATATGTGCCAAAACATCATCAGTGTTCCATAACTTTGTTGTTTTAGGCGCTTATCTCTTAAAGAAACACTGACAATGACATTTAAGACAACAAAAAAACATTCACTCACCAGTGTGTCTCCAGACAAAACCTCCAGCAGTGAGATCAGGTTATGTCCATCTCGTAAGTCTTCATACAGGTCATTTATATGCTTTCGTACCTGCGGACGTGAGGAAGAGAGCAGAATGTGAGCAAACTGCAAATATCATGTTCATTATTGTTGTGACACCTGCTGTTGTTCAGCAGTGTCAGTGTGTTTGTGCTGGTTTGAGTGATTGGCTAGTAATCAGGACTTTCTGGTGGCACCTGGGCCCAGTGCTCCCAGTATATAAATGTAGGCTCTGTAAGTCATTCTCTCTCCTTCTTTTCCTGACAGGCATCCTCCCCTTGGTGATGTATCAGCTTTAGTTTATCCTTGGTTCCCTTTTTGCTTCTTTTGTGCACTCTGCAACATCACACATGCACTCCCTGCATTTCTGATCTTACATCCTATTAAATTTGAAGAACAGATCTTTGACTCGTCCACATTTGTACACTTTGCTTAACTATAACTCAACCTTTGTTGTTTATTCTTATGCCATTCAGTAGTCTTGGTGTTCATTTTAAAGGGGTAATTTTTTGAAACATGGTTGTATGAGGAACTTATCCATAGTCAGTGTATTACCTACAGTAGATAATGGTCAGCATGCCCCAAGTTTGGAGCATGCTGACCATTATCTGATGATAAAGATGTCCACAGACAGTGTCACAAGTTGTATGCTCAAGCTAATAGGCTTGCTCGGAAATTCAGTACGTGTTGAGTTAATGTGAAGATAGCTCTTTTTAGAGCATTGTGTACTCCACTGTATACTGCCCACTTGTGGCACTCCCATAGGAGGAGACCTTTAATGATGGAATGAGACTGCTTCTTAAACTTCCATGATGGTGCAGAGCCAGCCAAATGTTTATACCTGTTGGTGTGCCTACCTAACCTGCTTTAATGGGTAATCTTTTATATCGATATATGTGCAGGCTCTCTGTCTCAGAAAATGGTATCATGCATGTTTACTTAGACTGTTTTTGATTTATTTTCTTTGGTTGGCCTGTTTTAAGGTGGCTAAAATATGTTTTTTCTGCAGCCCCCTGTCCACAGTTGTGCATTGCTTAGCTTCCATGGTGGTACTCCTGTCTGCTTCTCCAAACTGGGGGTGTGCCACCCATTATCTACTGTAGGTAACACACTGACCACAGATAAGTACCTCATCCAACCCCACTTCAAAAAAATCCAAACTATCCCTTTAAGTTAAGGCCCAGTTATAGAAAAAAACTGTTTTACACACTTTATGACAAACTTTTTTTCCTCTTTGTTCTCTCTAAACTGTAATTAATGTGGCATAAAACACTCAGGGTATCATTGTGACACCTTATCTAAGCACTTGAGTGAGGCACTTAACAACTCTGGTCCTTCCAGCAGGCCCATCTCTCCTTCCTGTCCTAAATACCGCGCCTCTGAAATCACCCCGCTGCCCGTTGACCTGCTTTCACACAGGGCTTTCAGCACTGTAATCCCAGATAGTGGCCACAGCTGTGGAGCCAAAATAGACCTGCACCCTTGTGTTATTGGGTCAACAAAGCAGATCCCCAACTATTACTCAGCACCTCTGATTTTTCATGGATGAAACAGACTTTATGACAAGCTTAAGAGGACTTACATCTGTCTGTCAAACATGAAATAAAACACAAATATTCAAACCTATAAACTCAAGTTCAACAGGTTCAAACATTTACAGTACCTGGCATATTGTTTTTACGCACATGTTACTCTGTGCATTGTCATTGCATGTGTCATGTTTTATTGCAGTGCTATAGACATTATTTCCGTCTTTCTTCTGAATGTGACAAAGTTTATTAAATGTAAATCAGTGTGAGCAGTAACAGGAGAGGAGCCTGTAGAGCCTCATGCATCTGTCTTATGATTACTTTAATACTGGAAATAATAAATACATTCCGATCAAAGAACAAATATTCCCCTAAGAAGCAAAACAATAAATACAATATGGTTGGGGAAAAATGGTCCACTATGACATGTAACAAGTCTGTTAACACAGTGGCCCTTTGTTTGCTTTGTTTGAGGGAGAAAGGTAAGGATGTAGCAGCCATATGACTGTGTTACTGATTAAAGAGCATCACCAAAGATTTTGCTTTAACCTGTGAATGATGTCTGGACCAATGAAGTGGACCGATGGTATGACCAACACTACCATCCCTAGATCCACACTGTGAGCGTGGCTAAACATTGAATATGCTTCAGAGCACTGTTGTCCATTTTCCAAAGCATACGATTCATTTTTGATTGACTTAAAGGGACATTGTGTAACATTTTCAGTTGTTTATTGGCAAAAATTGATGTCTGCATTCATAAATATGTAATCATTGGTGTATTATTACCTCCACCAATAATCTGACTTATTCTAGTAAAAGGAGAATTTCGGATTTGTTTGTACATTGTGCGGGTAAGTCGTCTGGGGGGCTCCATAACGTTTCGCCATCTTGAGAATACATCCGCCAGCAAGGGACATACAGCAGCACCTTCAGCGTTTTAGTTGAGAGCCAGGCCAGCACTGCCTGACTGAGAAGTCGAAGGAGAGGAGCAAGAGGCACTTCGCTACTACCCCGGCACTACTGCAGCATAACAAAGTCCCACTCTTTGAGCATAATGCAGCATCATGCATATGCAGCATCACGGGAGACGGAATCCTCGAAATTCCTACACACTGTGGCTTTAAAGATAAAAACAGTGACTGGCCAGCTCACTCAGTGTAAAAGTACAGACAGGCAGTCCAAAAATCCATCCCAAGCACTCTAACTGCAGTTTAAAATCCTTTATTAGTACATGGATAAACCAGTGTGTTTCAACTAAAGAGTCTTCATCAGGGTGTAAAATGCATTGGAAACAGGTGTGCAATTTAAGAGCTCATGTGAGGGTCATGTGACACAGGTCACAACATATATTGGTGTTGCCCCACTAGACAATAAACCACATTGACAGATATTGCAAATGAAAATGACATGAATGCATACTATAAATAATTAACATTTAATAACAAGAAAAAAGGTTCAATGCTAAATAAAAAGTAAACAGTGAAATAAAATAAGAATGGTTATATATTGTGACAAACCTGCACATAAAATGGCAGAAACTGAAACATATAAAATATGCATGTATATGTGTGTAATATTCATAAAGAGTATAACTCATGATAACTAACCAAAGGATATTACAGTAGGGATAAATCGATTCTATGTATATCAATATGGTATAAAAATCAACTTGCATAGACTTAATAATACAAGTCTTGAAATGAGTGTGATTTCTACTGATAGCAGTGATTAATGCACCACTGAGACATGACTCCTATAAAGTATAACATCACGCATGATTCCTGGTTCGTGATTCATTTTCACAAAGACACATTAGATGAGACTTGCCAGTGCTTGTCTGTCTGTCTAAAGTGTTTCATTCGATTCCACACTAACACATAAAGTGCCACAGTGAACAATTTAAATTCCTGGCAACAAAAGACAACCTGTTTCTGCAGCCTTGCAGCACATGTCACGCTAAATGACTTTTAACCAGCTTTAATAATATCTGGGGAGGAATGTTAGCATGTTGGGACTTAACACGCAGATTGGTAATTGTTATCACCGCCAATACTTCTCCAATGGGTTGTTTATGTTAGAGGAAAATGGTTTGCTGATTGTTGTGGAAAGAAATGCTGGAATTTTAAGTGTTATTTAGGGTTCATCTATTTATTGACGAGTATGGTTTCCATAATAACACAATGGACACAGATGAATGAGATCAGTTTTTACATACAGACGTTCTTACCTTCATGAGATGCTGGTTTATCCATTTTGTAAATGTCTTCTTCTGCACTCTGTCTCTTTCATCTGAGGAAGAGAAAAAAGAAAACCAGTGAGTTTCTGTCATTATAAAGCAATCACCACAGAGGTGTTTGGGCAACACAAATCTCTTTTGAAGAAGGCTGTCATTAGAGAACCTAATTCCCCTTTTTATAAGCCTGTTATGGAGCCTATTATGTTTAGTGGTAACTGAGAACGGAGGCGAACGAGGAAACAGCAGCTCTTCTCTGATGGGTTAACAATTAAATTCTCCTCATTCAAGTTTGGAAGCATTTAGCAGTTCATTTTTGTAGAGTGTTAAACCTTATAATATTGCTTGCAACAACATTCAACATACTCATAAAGTTATTTTTATTATAATTGTTTTGACCATGGACAACAGGGCTGGGCTACCCCAAGACTGAATCTGACACATAACATTAGCTGAGGGGTAACTTAGTCGACTCATTTAATGCTAATGCTAATGTAGCGAGTTATTGTTATGTTAGCTGTTGTAACTTGCCACTTGCACCGGGCAATACTTTATTATATTAATACTGTGATATGGGATCCAAGACTGGTAGGGTTGACCTCTCAGGTGGCGGCACCAAGCAAGCCTCAGACAGGCCGAACAGACTTTGCTTTGGGTTAACAGGCATGTTTCCTCGCCTTTTCTTGTTTGCATCAGTGTCCAACCAGTAAGTTCTATTCTTCTTCACTAATGTTGAGACTGAAAATGGACTTTAATTGATAAACTCCCGCAGGAGTTAACAGACAACATTAGCATGTTTAAGCTGTGGCTAATCACACCTCTGTTTGTTTAACACCTGCCACATGGTCGGCGGGTGTTTGATGTTAATACTTTGGGCACTTGAGTGTTTATAAGAGTAGCATTCATATTAATGGGATTATTGGTTTGATTATTATTGTTTAAGTTTCCCCTGTTAATAACCGTATCAGCAAAATCTAGTGAACTTGTTGAAGTATAACCTGATGCATGTGTGTTTTATTTCCTATGTGTTTCAGACCACACACACCTACATTTGAAATATCTCACAGTAGGTGTACTGTACTGCTGTGCTGTGTTAATGAGCCATTAAATGGTCAAATCTACATCCTGCCGCCTGTTTCTGTGTCCTGACCAACACCTCAGAGCGAGTGCAATCCGAAATATTCCTCAACCAGTTCCAACTATTTTTCAAAAGTGATGCAAGTTCCTGAACATACCAGACTGTTCTAGCTCATCTCTACCCACTTAGTCAGTATATCCACATTACTGATGGTGATTTATCAAAAATCCCATTGTGTAAATATTTTGTGAAAGCACCAATAGTCAGCCCTCCAGTGTTGCTGCAATATCAATGTCAAGGTACTTTGTCAAAAGCACTGCGGTATTTGATTGTCTCTCATCTCTATATGCAGTGTTATTTTGGGATTTATAGTTTCAGTGAAAGTGATGTAAAAAAGTAAGGACATATGAAGACCACAAATCCCAATGGCTCCAAAGACGGATGTCATTTCCCAGAGGCTGAAATGACATAACTCTCTCCTGCATGCCACATTATGTTTTTTTCCTATTACCATGGCAACCGGACTTCCTGCAGCCAGTCAAGGAAGCTATAAAGAAGGACCAGTCATGATGACAGTGACAGAGTTCGAGGCGCCAGACTCTGGTGTCAGTCGTGTTGGAGTCAATGTGGCAGGCACTGTAAATCACACTGTAACCCATCATATCTCTGTTGTTTCAACTTTGATTGAAAAATACTTTCACCAGATTATAAAACACACATTACGTGATGCTTACTTATTTTTTTTTATCTAAATGTGCATGTTAATTTTCTAGTTATTGGTCTCCCAACAGATCATAGCTCTGAGCTCTGACTGACACTGTCATCATGACTGTTCCGTTTTTATAGTTTCCTTGCGGCCAGTATGTGAAACCAGGACGCAAATGGATGCAATTAAAAAGGAAAGGGAAACTGAGTAGCAGGATGCAAGATTAACTTTTTTTGTCCGCCGGCCACATTGCTAGTTAATGCTCACATTTTACCAGCCACTTAGTAGATTACCATGGTTTCTTGGCTGATGACTGAAACAAATGTACCCGCTACATGCAGATGTTACAAGCATTTAGATAATAGATGGTGCTAATTATGTACCCCAAGGAGAAGTAGTATAATAAAGAAAAAGAAAAACTACACTTGCATTATTATGTTTCCTTGTCAACACTACAAACAACTTGTAATTTTCCTTGCTTCCATCCTTCCTTAACATTGGCCTCCATCCAGTGTCAGAGCAGAGCAGGACTCAGGCCAGTCACCACAGTTGTGACTCATTTCCCTGCTTCCACGTCTCCCAGTCTGCCTGACACAACTCCTCTGAAACATCCACAGTGAACACCAAAAAACTCACACACACAGTCAACAGCACTGACAGCGATCTGCCGGCTTGGTCACATTCACTCCACTGCTAAGGACAACAACACCGTGGACGATCAGTACTTTGACCACAGGACAAACAGCACAGATAACCTCCTCCCTTTAATAACCTCAGTTACAGAACAAGTTTAGCTCAAGGATACCTTGCCTACAATTACTAATGAGCGAGCACAGACTTGACTAACCTTACAAGGAAATTACAAGAAGAACAAGTAAGGTAAATACTGACCCATGCAGCACATGAGAGTTATCAGGTGAGCTCTACGCTCCCTCTCTGCCTTAAGCAAGTACTTCATCCTGTGAGCTAGCTCCTGAGGGCTGTCGAGAGGATCGTGGTTCAGGTAGACGGATGCCATGTGGATAAGCGACTGAGGAAGCACTAACAGTCTCCCTCTTTTTTGCCTGCCTGCCTTTCCAGCCTCTAGGGCAGCCGTGACTCTCTTTCTCATCAAGCATCTAGAACGAGTCCTGTCAGGTTTTCCATGGCTGCTCACTATTTTGAGTTTCCACGCGGTTTTGTGTTTATCTAGCAGCGGCGCTCTAAACCACAGAAAAAAATCTGCACTTCTTACAAAAAAAGGAAAAAAGAAGAAAAGTTCCTTGTTAACATGTTTCCAATTGGGTCCAACTCACAGCACCACAGCAGGATACAGCCGGTTTGTTCAAGCTGCAATCACAGAGCCATGCACCATTGCTTCAAATGACAGCATGCATCACTTGATTAATGCAAAAAACTCTTATCTATGTATCTTGAGCGCCCGTACAGACCTTGATTTTTAAGGTTGCAAACATTTCCAGATAATTATCTCTCTATTGTGCGGCTGCCAAGACTCACCACAATGTTTACATCAGCAGAAACCACTGAGAACACATCCAGGCAAATAACAATCAACACCCTTCATGATACAACATGAAAAATACCAAATAAGGGTGAGCTGTCTCTCCATGGAGGTTATTCAGCTCTGAGTTTTTCGTGGAATCTTACTTTTTTTGTAAATTATATGGAGCATACCAGTTACATAAGACGGTTACAGAAAATAAAAGTGTTCCTGTCCTCGGGTGCAGGACAGTGAAGCAAAAATCTACAGCAATCATCATCTTGCCAGCCTTACTCTATCAGAAAGTATGGATGTCTGTACACTGAACAGATGACAATTAGGAGTTCTTAATGACATCATATCCCATGCATGTGATGTTTGCTGCCATAGTTTATTCTAACATACTGTCGACTTTTGAATTATAAAGTCTGAAACATGCATTTCCAGACTAACAGCGGTACCTTAAGAGCCCTGTGACTGTACTCTCAGCAGATTCTTACAATTAGTTCATCTAAAAATAGTGCGTGTGTAAAAGCTGCAGAGAATTGGAAAGTGGGTTGCTCTGACAATTATTTTGTGTGATGATCCACACATCTAGATCAAGGTCTGACATGAGGCCACACATCACATAAAGGTAGCGGCCCATCAGCCTATCACATCCGAGTCTTCCTGAAACATCACCCATCGATAAAAGAATCCCTGCAGAAAGCAGTGTGTCAGAGCTGCTGTGTCATTGCTGATCTGTCCCCGTGACTCCGCAGCTGAGTTACAGGAATAATGCAGTCTGCAGTAGGACTCCAATTTGGTTTGTAATGCCCGTATCTAAGCTCTTTGCTGCATAATATATAAACCTCTCCAGAGAAAACTCATTAATATAGATTGGCTGAGCTTTCCAGGAAACTCTGCAGCTCAGAGCAAAAGACGGGAGATGAAAGAGGGCATCGTCAACCAGCAAGCAGGCGTGGTCAGCAATAACTGTACTTCACATACTGCGCAGATTACGGATAACAGCCCCACTTAACAGACTCAGATCAGCATCAGCCACAGTCAGGTGGTGTGAAAACCAGTTTCAATCATCTCTGCTCTTCATGTTGAAGCAGCACTAGTGAGATGGTTTGAATATGTTATGAGGTTATTTCTGTACCTGTGCCACCCAAAAATGAGGGTGTGTGTTTAACAGTATGGTGCCCTCTGGAGGATCTTATGCGAATAAAAAGTGAACTTGAACTTTGGTTTGTTATTAGTCCAAAAGACACTGACCTTTAAAACAGTAGTTGTACACTATCTGGTCAGAGCAGGAATGCAGTTGTAAAGATTAATAAAGATCAGATATCAGACAGAAAAGAAACAGCTCTGTTACCATAACAATGACAATGGCAAAATGTCACATTGAATACCATATGAGCTTTTCTCCTGATGCTGCACAACTTTATCAGCTCAATCAATTTCATTCTACTTATCACATCTAATAAATTAAGCGATTATAAGACTGACACATACTTGATTTTCGTATTACATAAAACTGGTACAACAGCTAATCGTGCAGATAGGTTATTTATTACTGAAAAGCTGCATCTGCATCCTGTCTCATTATTTAGATTTCTTTTTGTTTCATATGTCTATTTAACATCATATTACCCATTCAGCTTCACCAGCAAGCCAAAACAGCATCTCTAGCAAGGTAATTCTGGCATGTAACTGCAAGTTTAACACAAACTACATTACTGTTAACAAAAACTGAGCCCCAAAACACAGAGGACCTGAATTAAAAAAACATCCATTTTAACTTCTTAGCAAGTTTCGAATCCAGGGTCTAGTTTTACTTCTTTTCAGTTGAAGGGAAAAATGTATTTCACACAGTATTAATACGTCTCTGCAGAAGCCTGGAGGACAGACATGGTTGCTATAAAGAAACTGCTGAGGTGCAAATTAAACAGTGACTGAGTGACCAACTTATTTTGGCTCTGGTTTTATACTCGGGGATTTTTTTTTTCTAATAATAACATTAACACATCATCTCACACTTGATGACAGTAAATATGTGATGTTTATTTAATTGTAATAGCTTGCTTATACTGTGAAATCCTCCACATCGTGAGAATAGACAAAAAGAGCTAGTATGATTTTACCAGGAACACTTCAGTATTTAGGGATAACACACAAATGTTCTTATGATATTTTAATATTCTCACTTTAAATTCAGATTCACGTCCACTTGAGGTTTGGGAACACTTTAAAATATGTTAACCAGCAGCTCGTGACCTCTGACTTTAATGGGTTGATGTTTGAAGGATCACGAGAGCCTGACTAACCACCTCTGTCTCATATTACATTTTAACGTCTTGACATTTAAGCCTTAATGGCTGTGAAGAAAATTTAGCCAATAAAGCTTCCCAAAGAGGTGAAAGTTTACACTAGGGCTGCACGATATGAGAAAATTATGCAATATGTGATATCTCTTTAACGATATTACTTACTTATACAAAAAAGATAAGATAAGATTAGATTAGATAAGATAAACTTTATTGATCCCACACTTGGGAAATTCACGTCACAGCATGCTTGTTGCTGTTGCTCGTTAACAAAAATAAAGGTAATAATTTCCAACACTCCTTTATTGAACAAAGTGAACATTGAACTAAGAAACAAAAGGCAACAATACTCACTGATATTCTCTTTCAACTAACTCAAAATATCCATCACGACAATATCAGTCTTTCACAATGAGTTTATTGCTCAAGTTGACATCGCAATGACCATAAAAAGGACGATATACTGTGCAGCCCTAAGTAACACCATGATCGGAAGTTAAACCGGCAGTAATTAAGTATTACTTGTCATTCACTGGACAGTCTTCTGTAATTATTTGCAGAGTATTTGAGGACATTCAAGCGCACTGCTTTATTTAAGAATGACAGCAAACACTAAAAATCATGACACAGCAGCCAGTCTTGTATAAAAGGAAACGTTTCGTGACCCTGTCTACAGTCTGAGCCAAGTGCTATCCAAGAGTCTACTGCAGCGTTCAAACAGACAGCACAGAGCTCCTGAGACACTTATTTGTAGACCTCAGCAAAGCACATGTGCATGTGCTATAAATAGCCCTACCCCTAAACCACACTGCCCCTGCAACTGCAGGCCACATAATCTGTACCACTTAGGTGACGTCCTTCATTTCCTTACATACAACAAATATGACTGATGAAGAAAATGCTCGTGGTTGGGTTGAATTTGTGGACTTAATCTATTTGTATTTGTGGAAATGGACTGAAGTCTTTTTCCTGGTCTTATTAGTTTGTGAATGTGATTTATCCATCCCAAAATGAATGTTTATTAGACGTTAGGATAGCCAGTATTGATTTCAAAAACTGGAAATTCAGGGCACTGGTTGGGCGTCTGCATGAATGGCACTAAACTGCCTGCGACAACACACTGCCAGACTTGGAAATGCAACAGTCTGCAGCACTTCACACTTTCATTACTAGATTTTCTCACGCCTCCATGAACAGGAGAACGGATAAATTGTTGTTTTCCACAGAATGCCTGGCACAGGGGAGCGGTGATACCCTTTGGCGTCTTGTTACGTCAGGATGCCTAAAATATCCTCCCATTCTGAGCAGAGCAGAGTCAAAAAGTCCTAGCAATCAAAATCCAGCCGGTGTAATCCTCTTGACCTCGTATGGGAGGGGAATCAAAACAGACATAAAGACTAAACTGAAAAGCCTTGGACCTTCCAGCCCCATGACAAGGACTCGCTAAACATTCTTGCTGAACAGCTTTCATTTCACATCTCTTGTGTCACAACCAGCTCAGAATGCAAAGGCATGCGTGTGTGTACCTTAGCTTTGTTTTGAGTACAAGGCTGTCTATTGCATAGCAGTGACAGATTTTGAAACACATGTCTACTGTACATCACTGTGTTCTTGATCTAAGTAAACATATCATGATAGAATAACAAAGTTCTGAAATTGCACACACTGACAGGATATGAACCACTGAAACCATCGCTTTTTATAATTCTCTAATCTTTACATTGGAGCAGCTGTAACGAATCCCAAGTTCCCCTCAGGGATCAGTAAAGTATTTCTGATTCTGATCACTGAATGAGTGTCCTACACAGCAGAGCAACATCTGATCCTGCTCACAAACAGGAAATATAAAAAGCATCCAATATGGAAAAAGTTTGCCGTGCCCCAAAACTTACACAAGACCCATCATCAGCACATTGTTCCCTCTCTCAGTACTTGTAACAATTAGGGTGTCACCGATCCAACATTTTCAGTTCTAATGCCATAAACAATACCGAAACTGAGTGCCAATCAGATACGAGTGTTCAATAAATAAGCTGCATACCTCACTGTGTGGAAGTGACTGTTATCATTCTTTTAGGCAACATCTGGCTTGACTTAAACACTCCTTTCCTAACTTTGTAACATAACATGCAACAAGCACATTCATAGATACAAATTTACTGAAGTGTTATTTATTATTTAAGTAATAAATTGTGCATCAGAAACTTAACTTAAAACTACCAAGTATTTCAATTCAAGTGCAACCCTTTTAAATGCAACATTGATTAAAACATAAAGAGGAATTAAAATTTCAGTATAAGGGCACATGGATAAAATTAACACAAAATATCCGCCTTCTGTTCACTTCCATTAAATGTGAGTGAAAGGGCTAAAAAGACATTTGGCTCCAGGGGCAGAGCAGATTCACATCTTTGCATCACGTGGAGTTAAACCCTGGCAAACTTTAGCCAGCAGAGTCACAGCCTCAACCAATAGCAAAAAGTTGAGTATAGAGGAGACACAAATGGTTGCCATGTTTCACCAACTGATATAGTATGGCCATGACATCAAACCCCACATGAGAGATGCTGCTTGGCTAGCAGTGAGCCAGGAGACAAGCATGTAACTTAAGAATATGGGCAATGTACCAATAACATCATATTTCACTGTATCTATTAGCAAGCTAGCTAACATTAGCTAGCAAGCCAACGATTCATGTGCATCACACCCTGCACTGCCCACATTCTCAGCAGGCGATGGTCACTTGCGTGCATCTGCTCACATGTGACCGTGCCCTAAAAAGATACAACTGCATAAAATAAGAACAAATTGCAGCCTCGTGGCTCGCTGCTGAGGCATGACATAGTGTACGCATGTGTAATCAGACATAAACAGAAATGAATTGAATAGCTTGGTCTCACTGTCATCAGCTACTTAGGTCAGTATCAGCCCAGTATCGGTATCAGATGTGAAAACACCCAAATTAATTTCGTTGAGCAGGCCTAGGTCTGGATCTAAAATTTGATGTGTCACAATCCTTTTCGTTTAGAACACAAACTACAAGTCTACAACCATGACAGCTGGTCTGTACGGCTAAGGAGCTAAATGCTAACACAAGCATGCTAATATGCTCACAGTGACAACGGCAAGATGTTTATCAAGAATAAAAATGCCAGTAGCACATCAAAAATGGTCTGTTGCTACTTAGAGCAACCTCTAATGTTATTATTCAACCACTGTCAGATGACGCATTGGGGGTTTGTTACGCACAGAAGCCCACTGAAGTGATGACTCAGCTCAATATGGCTACCCTCTTCCACTGCCTTATAATAGGCATGCTGTGAACATGGTATCCGGATAGGTGGTAAACAAAAATACAAGTGCGATGATAAGATAAGTGGGGGGGATACTTGCAGGTGCATTTTTGCCATTCTTTGTGAGTGAGAATACTACAGACAGTCAGTCAGTCTCAGAAGGGCAGGGCAGCATCTGAAATATGTGACTGGAACAACTCAGTAACTGAAACAGGTTGCCAAGCCTTAAAGCAGCCTTTCCAGTCAGTGTTTGATTTAACCTCCAGACTTTAGACAAAGCAAAGAAGAAACAAAGACAATGTCTAAGTGCCTGTGTGGTGATATATGCAAAGTAGGCTTCTGAGGAAACAGGCAGCATACACGGAAGAAGGACTGTATCAATCAAGAGACTAATTTTCTGGTTGTGAGGATGTAATACTCATTTCCCCACTTGTGAAGTTGAATTACTGTACGACCCTTGATCAAAAGCAAACGGTAAAGGAAGGTGAAGCTGCCCTCAGGCACGAGCACTGATCACTGTAAAGGCACTCCGGAAAGACGAGGAGAAGAAAGGAGGAAGCATTAATGACAGCTAATGAGACATACTGTCATACACACTACAAGCACGAACACACACACACACGCACACAGTTGCTGACAATCCATTACAAGCCTGCATATGTGCAACAGCTGCAACTGGCACATTTGAGTGAGTATTTGTGCATGTGAGGAAATCTTGTTTTCCTCCCCAGAGACTCACTCAGATTACGGAGAATCCGTATCAGGATTTAAAGGGAATCCTGAATAAATACTTGCTGCATTTATAACAGCAGGGGTTGGATTTGTTTTTTTCTGTGCACATGTGCTGATGAATGTAACTTTTAAAATCACAATCGCCATTTTTTTTTTTTCTATTTTACCTTCACCGTTTTTTTCGACGGTACATTTGTTGTGTTTGTCCTTCTTTTTCCAAAAATTCTGCCACTGCTGCAGCCAGATCCAACCATATTTACAATATTGTGCAGTCAAATTTCATGTGATCACAGGAACGCTTTGAGCTGCGTCTCAGCAAAGCTAACATGGAAACATTTTTTGAGATTCAACATCAACAGATTTCTGTTTAAAAAAAAAACAGTAATCATTGCTGAAAACTGCCAAAAATACAAAAAGGCCAAAAACTGCAGAAATTCACTTAAAAATATAACAAAATAATAGGTGTGTCTCAAATCACATACTTCCGTTAGTATACTTCTATGTAGTATACTATGTGCACTATGTACTTATTGGCATAGTGCGCAAATTTCGACAGGGTAGTGTTGTCTCAAACCAAATGGCGACTGCAAATTAGCTAGCTAGCAAACTAGCATTAGCATTCGCGTTATCGTTCACGGTACCAAATCATTACAGACTGCTATATTAACCGTATAAGCCAGCAGTATGTTTATTGGTGCTTAGCGCAAAAAACACGTGAATTTTAACAATGCAGTTTACTTCCAGTTTGAAAAGCGGTCCCTCCCCTTCCGCTACGTAGCCAGGATGGTGACCATTGAGGGCGAGAAGTGTCCATAGTTCCACGCTCAACTTCTTGTCTGTTTTGATTGCACCATCTGGGTACTCATAGTGCACTGCATTTTTCCATACTTCTCAGTGTGAATGCACTTCTGCACTCAAAATAGTAAGTGTAAGTACAGAATTACGCGATTTGAGACACAGTGTTAAGTTTTATGAAAAATGTTGATGTAATACGAGATCAAGTTACACTTTTCATTCATGGTGAATTATTTTGGAATCGTTCCACTTGATGACGTTTGCATAACAACTACTATAAGCGACTGCCTTTGAGAATTCATCGTTTTCAGGCAGAGCTTTTCTTGACCAGCCCAATTCAGCAACCCAAAATAATGTTTCAGTAATATGCTGGGCCACCACAACCTGCCAGAAAGCTTCAGTGCTTCTTGTCATTGATTGCACAAGTCTCTGAAACTCTACTGAACTGATAAACACAAGCTCTCCAAAAGATGTTGCCTCATTTGGGGTTCTGATGACGATGGTGAGGAGTGCTGTCAAACACGTCCATCCAAAATCTAAAATAGGTGTTCAACTATGTTTAGATCCAGAGAGAGTGAAGGGCCATAGTATGTGACATGTCACCTTATTTTCATACTTATCAAACCAATCAGTGACCTCTCTTGCTCTGTATGGAAGCATTTGCAATCGTCATGTTTATCTGTGTCTTCACACAGCTCTCCCTCTCTGTGTACAAGTCACAATTGGTATCACACAATCCATGCGAGTATAGCAATGGTTTAAAGTGAAAGGCTTTTAGAGTTCATACAAAAACAGATGGAAGCACTCATTTCCTGGCCACCTTTGAAACAGTGGAGAAATCTGTTTCCTACTGCTGGTGTGGGACTGCTTCCCAGCATCTGCTGCAATCGGGAAAGAAGGGTGGTGCTGCCGGAGCGAGAGAGGAGAGGCTACAGAGCATGAGTCAGGGGTGGGACAGAGACGCACTGGATGATCTCATGGTAAGAGGAGCTAAGCAAAGCTGTGGAATGAGATTCAGTCATGCTGCTCTTCCTATCACCATGACAGCATATACGTAAATACAACATTTGAAATACAACAGTGAGCAGGCATCACACTCAGACGCACATTTAATGCAGACGCATGGGAGTGCGTTAAAGTTATATTTCAATTAATTACATATATTCCAGAGGGACAGGGCATGTATATATCTAAATGATGAATGTAACACGAATATGTGACTAAAACACAGACATATTTCTGTAGCTACAGACTGATGGAGCAGTAAAAAGCTCTCTGAGAGCTCTGCTGGTTTGGATTACACCGCCCATTTTCAAGGAAGTCTATTGATTAGATCAATAAGGGCTTGGCCACAACAACAATATTATGGTTTAGCATAAGTACGGTGCATTTACTGTAGAAGGTTTTCGTTTTCTAACATTTTGTTTTTCATATAAAATCTTGATAAACTGATGGACCATAACAGCAAAACAACATCTCAGATGTAAAGTGACCTGAGGAAACATCTACTGTGGGGAAACCCTGTAAATTAAAACCACGAGCAGCTGCTGCTAAACGTTATTGTGAAATAAGGCAGCACCAAGTGGAGCTGGAGTTGGATCAAAAAAATCTAAGGCGCTTAATTATTCATTAGCACTTAGGATTCTGGCTGTGGTAGCTGTGAATTGACCCTTAATAATTAGATAGCCTTGTGATTATTATATCTAAATATTTGTTTACAGACTTGCTAAACCATATCGTTCCATTTGTCCAGCTATCAAATAAATAATATACCAAGCCCAATTTTTTTTTCTGATAATCTCTTCATGAGGAAATAAAATATAATGCCACGTGCTTTAAATAAAAACTGCTTAATTACAGTGAAAAATCATTGGTTGGCTCAGTGTTATTTACTACCAGGGTGTCTACAGGTGACAGACAGTAATATCTAATGTTTTTAAGACCTTTTCAAGATCATTTAAACCAAATTCAAGACTGACTTTTGGACAAATTATGATTTATTCAAGCATTAAAGTTAAATATAAAGGTAAGTATATATGTGATCCTGTACGGAGGTAAGTTTTATGTAGGAATATGATTACTGAGAGTGTGTAAAATTAATCTACAACTGCCAAAAGGTAAATGCAATGAAGTAAAAAGACAGTATTAGGTTCAATAAGATTTTTTCACATCAGACATGGACTTTCATGCAGAACAAATTAAAAGATGGACAAATGTAATTAGTTTGTGGCAAATAAGACATCACAAATTCTAATTTAAGACTATCAAATGATGTTTTTTAAGATTATTTTGGGAATTTTGCCTTTATTAGATAGGACAGCATTTAGAGTGAAAGAGGGTGAGAGTGAGGGATGACATGCAGCATCAAACCTGTGGCCGATGCAGCAAGAACATTGCCTTTGTACATGGGGCGCCTGTTCTACCAATTTAACTCCTATTAAATGACTTTTAAGGCCTCATATTTACAGAATGAACTTAAGAAATTTCAAGACTTTTGATTTCATGTAGTATGTTTGTGTATTTTCTCCTTTTAAGATGATTAACTGACCTGTAAAACTAAGTTTAATTTAAGCACCTTTCCTATTGTTTTTGAACAGTATAAATTGTTGGATTAGTGCTCCATTTTTGGGGCTCTAAACTGTGCATGCAAAATATTCAGTGTGGAATGTTAATCCGCGGGCTGAGGTGGGTTGGCAGAGACCACTTTCAAAGTGTGGCTCCTTGACATTTAATGAAAAGGTGAAAAAAAAGGAGTGTCACTACCATCAAACTGACACATGAACAAGTCTCTGGAACTTGGGTGCTGCTCTCGTAAAAACAAAGTGTCTTTTGTGCGGTAGCAGACCGTCTCCATAGAGGCAGCCTGCTGTGTGTGTGGGCCGCTTGGCCATTTGAATGTGATGAGTGGGCTGTCGACATAGAGCAGAGGGGTTGGGCTGGGCACGGCCCAGGAGGATGGACAAAGGCAGTGACTGTGCAAAAACCACAATGCTCTCTCACTCCATGTTGTGTTTGATAACGCAAGATGATACAAGTGTGGGAGGTTGATTTGAATAATTATACCTGTCCTTAACGTATCTGCAGAAGTCCTGCTTGTCATGAGAGATTAAGTCATAATGCAGACCGCAATGACCACACCCATCTCATCCTAAAGACTGGCTCTGTGCTGGCTGTGTATGGCTGTCTGTCATGTGATGCTTCTTAAAGAAATAAAATCTCAGTCAATAGGTTGTATACGTCTATGAGTTACTTATATTCATGTCTTTTCTCTTTTTTTTGAGGAAGATTACTAAGCAGCACCCAGATAAAAGCATTTAAATCAAACCTTTTTATCATATCATGCACAGAAAATGAGCTTTATGAATGTTTTGATGTTAGTGTTACTGAGCAGAAACATATTTTTGGGTGTCTATTAAGCATGAGACAGTGTGGAAATTATAATTGCAATTCATGTTGTATCAATAATCATCCAAATATGCTCTCAAACTCTTAAAATTACATTAAAACATACTGGAATCACTTTAAAACTTACATTTTGTTAAGATAAAAATATTTTCATTGCATCACAGATATGACCTATATCTTTTTTAGTGAGCATCTTTTAAGTGAAAAACAAACTACCTTAAAAAACAACAACAGGCCTTTCATGTATTTAAAATAGCATTATATCTTTTGTTGAAATATGCCTGTGCTGATTAAAATCTTTTGTGTTTTTTGTGCTTGGTGTGTATGCAGCCTGTTTGGCAGTGTCTCTATTATCGTTGGTCGCCTGGCAGTCTCTTTGGAAGCTGCTGGACATGATGTTCACGATTATTCCCATGATAGAAATTCAACACAATCAACTTTTTGTGAGTGTTTTTTATGGCGGTTCATGTTTAATTCATATATTGTCCCATCCCTAGTGAATATTTCATGGGCTGCAGTGTCCTTACACAGACATAGCTTTAGCTAGTGCAATGTACAATACATTTTATTTAAATGTTTTTATCATAGTAGTCCTTCTTAAGATCAGTTTTGGACACAATTTTCAAGAAAAATGAAAGAAAAAATATGAAAATAATTTGTTTCTCCAGCTTGAATTAAAATATTTTGGGGTATTATTTGCAGAGATGTGTTTACATGGGTTCAACTCTATAAATGTGCCATACTTAAATATGACGAACCAATTCACACCATATGGCATCTTAAAAACAAAATGAACTGCAAGAAGAGCTGACCGAACCACCAAATGTCTAATCCATTAAATCTGTCTTGATGTCAGAGGATGATCAACTGTTGATAAACTCAGTGGCCCCTTCATGCTGATGGCTGACCGAGCAGGCTCTGCTGGAACACTGTGATCCCACACGGCCGCTGCCCACTGCCATTAACTGTTGTGCGCGTCTAAGAAACCGTGTCTTTAACTCATTCCTCGAGTTTACACTCTTTTGTAAAGCCTGCATTGAATTACAGCAAATCCTCTGTTAAGTGTACTATTAACTCTAATGCCTAATTAGCGTGGCATTCTTACAGCTGGAGCGACAAGAACAACATGCATGCTCCCAGTCAATGGTACTATTTATGCTTAGTCACCAAAATTCCTGAACTCACATTTCTGACCAACGTGGTTCAGAACTTGATCCAGCATTTCTGTGGTTTTCCCAATTTACTTATGTCGGTTAGAGGTCACCAAAGGTCACAGTGGTGGTGTTACTCACTCCCTACAATGGAGCCTGGACATATTCTTCCTACAGTGACTGTGTTTTCTCTCAAACTGTCAGCTGACATTACCTCAGAGGTTCTTGATGACTGAAATACTTCAAGTGACAAGCTCCCAACAAAGACACAGACAATAACAATAAGCTACAGTCCATTTGCTATCAAAGGTAAATGCATATGAAAATGATCCAATGCAACATCTTGATTTGGCAAGACAAAGACAGTCCTGTTTCCCACTTTATAACTGGGCCACTGGCTGTTTGCTTGTGTTTGTTTGGTTACTGTTGATGATTCTGTTATGAAAATGTCTCCCTGTGATTCTCTACGTATCACATGGACTGAAGCTCGGGGCTCTGGGTGATCCTATTAACTGCAAATAAAACTAAAGTGACAATAACACCAGTGATTTTTCCAGCTCTTAGCCAGCGCCCTACTGACAAACATCACGGCTGTGAAGAAGCAAACAAACTTTTTTTGTATTACATTAAGAACTAAGCTGTTTTAAGAAAGTAGAAGATGTACACAGATGTGAACATACTTTTCTGAGCCTTAATTAATCAGATATACTCAAATACACTGCTTACCAATAACTTCTACAGACTACAATTTAACCTTCTAAAGCTGTCCTCTCACATGATATGATTGTTTGTTTTTGTAAATCTTAATGCATAAATCGTCATCTCACTCATCCATCCTCACACAAACAGCCTGCAACTTTGCAAATGAATTATGAACTGGTTAACATCGCTCCTTAACTGACCTCTAGTAAATAAATGTTGATACATTCTTTCTGCCTTAATGGTCAAAGCTGGAATGTTTTTCCTGCCATGAGAGGACTGATGTACACAAAGCTGATGGAAACAGGGGGTTGGAGGTGAATTTGCTGGAAGTAATGCTTAGCTGATCTCCAGTTTCTACCATGATCACTCATTCATGAGTGGAGTATTGACGAGCAAGAGAAAAAGACATTAAATGGAGTCAGGTTTGCTTCTGAGAAACAGGAAAAAATCAGTAGCATTATTACGAGGCTGCAACGCTTCCATAAACTTCAAAATTTGTTGTTGAAATTATCAAATGAAATACAAAACAAAGCCTTACCCTTCTTTGAAAAGTCCATTATTCAACTGTCAGGGAATCAAATATCCCCAAAACTCAATATATAGCATGTAAAAACTGATCAGTTAGTGATAGAAGCTCATTGTGAGTCACAGCTCCTCTGCCTGAAGACAACAGCTACAGATTCCTAATGATGCTACATCATATGATCCTGTTAGAGCCCAATCAGGGAGTTTAAGCCTTATACCACAGCTGACTGGCCCTGCTGGCTACAATGCTCCGACAGCTGAGAGAACACGCTTGCGGCAGAGCATTCAGCACAATACTGCACAGTTTATGCCATTTATTGTTTTACTTTGGTTTCTATTGTGGAGACATGGGAGTTAAAACCACTGCTGTCAGTTTGTATTCAGCCCCAGTGGATCTCCACAGGCCTGGCCTCAGAGTGCATGTGAATGATTTTTTTTGTCAGCGAGCTCTAGCTGTCAGAGGGACGCTGAATGACGTGTCCCTCGTATGTGTGATGGATTTGGTATAATTAATGAGATGTATGGACCTAAAAGGAGCAGCTATGTGAAGTGACATGAGCTATGAGCTAACGCCTCACCCTGCTATGTCATTGTCCTGCCTGCCTTGAGACCACATAGGTCAGCTGAGGAGTGTTCAGTCAATGATATTCACCCTAAAAATACACAAATAGATCATTTATATTATGACAGCATGATTTACTCAACAACAGACTTGATTTCTCTATGTCAACCTCTCAATTTGAGGACAAAGAAAGCTGTAATCATCTGGTCTGACATATTTCAAGCTCAGTGTTTCCATATAACTGCTCAACAGGAGAAACAATCCTCTCATCTAATAAGATCATAAAAAAATCATAATAAAGCTTTTGTCCTGGCTACTAAAATGAAGCCTAATTGTGATGTCATGCAGGAAATATTCCCACTTTTCCACTGCAGGGATAAAGACACTAAGACCAGCCAGTCACCACAGAGAGAGTGGGGGCAGGCTGACAGTCACTGAGCTGTCAAACAAAAATCAGGCAATTTCTCCAACGTCCCAACAGCCTAAACAAGATCCAATCAGCATCAATCCTACCTTTGTATTTTTCCAAAACATCCTCATAGGCTTGGAGGTATTCCTGTTCGTCCGAGAGACCATAACCCTGCGGTGCGTACTGAGCCATAACCCGGGCTCCACAAACTGGACATTCACCAGCGGCGGACAGGGACACAGCGTGTGTGTCAGTGAGTGTGTGTATGTGAATGTATGTGTGTGTTTGTGTGCATGTGTATGTGCTGAGGACTCAAGAGTGATCGGCGCTGTTGTTGCACTGAAGGAAACGCCCTACATCCCTCCCTTGTCTGCGCTCTGTCCAATAGGCGACACTTCCTCCCTGGAGTTCACCAGATTGATAGGAAGGACTGCCGGACGCGCTGCGCTGCAAAAAATGTCTGACTTATAAACTCCATTGAGCCAATATAAGTCTTAAATGTACTTAAAATAAAAATTGAATCCTAGTCTCTTAACACAAGAGGCTAAATCTCCAAAAGTCTAACCCAATTACGCACGAAATCGCATGAGTGCGCAAATAAGGTGTCAAAACCAGACTGAATGAGCGCCTACTTTTTACAGTGTGTAATAATAAACGCTTTTGCTTGTCAGGCGTCTCTGTACCGGCTCGTAACATGGACCACGATCTTTTTCATTGTACTCCACCTGCCAGAGACTTCAGACAACTCTGGCAGATTTACAAGACCACTGTTTGATATTATATCTGTGTCTCTGCTCACAGAGGCCCATCAGCTGCCACTGATGTCACACAGATAACAGTAAGGTGCCAAACTGCGCCCACAACACCCCCCTTTATCGATTTTACAACATCAAATAGAGTCAAAGTCTCATTATAACACAGTTAAGTGCTGTAAAACTTCAGTCAATCAAGCATTTTATCAAAAGTGAAACAAACTTAAATTAGTCCAAGTCAGAAGGATTTATGTGATTTCATCTGCTTAATTCTAACCTGACTTTTATTATCAACTTTTTGGGAATATTTTAACACATTAATAAACAATATTAGCCAACAAATGACAAAGCAAAGTAAAGAAGACAGTAAATAAGAAATCCAGATTAGAATCAGACACCGTGCGCAATGTTAATTATTGACTTATGTTATGATAATCCATTTTTAATGTATTCAAATGGGTGTTTACGCACTGATTTGATGAAAAACAAAGACAAATAAGAGCTACTTTTTAAATATATCATATCCAAAATGAAAGCAAAACCAAAATACTGTCACATGTGCCACAAATGTAGACCCTATATTCCTAAATAAAACTGTGGGTATGCTATAGGGGGAGATATACCTTAACAAGTGCTATAATCTCATGCAGCCAGCTTGTGCACCGTATATCACCCCATATTCGCTCATTGTTTTTCTCGTCACGGCGCATTACCATGTGATAACCGGACAACAAGGAGACTGCCCCTTACCTGCGATCCTGAGCACGGCTCTCTCCGCCGGATCCAGCACGGATCCTCCCTGAATTTTCCTCTTGGATCGCTCATGCCTGGGTAGATTCCAGGGTAATGTGTCCCCGGGTGCAGGTGATGCCGACCCAGATTTCGCACTGTAATCATCCTCGTCTGAGAAATCCGCCGAGGAAGACATCGAGCAGTGCAGGGAAGGGTTCCCCGAACTGGAGCTCTGAGACAAAAGAAAACGGGGATAAGGAAAAGGAACAATGCTTGTCTTGGTTACACACACACACACACACACACACACACACACACACACAGCTAAAACGATTAAGAGCACAGCGCAGGAATAACACGCAACATATCTCTTTCTTTCTCACCATCGCGGGTCAAAGTGCGTAATGCGAGTACAGGTGTGAGGACGCCGCCGACTCGCAATAATCCATAACAATAAAAAGATTGAACCAAATGAAGGCAATGTGAAATCAATAGTATCTGGCTCCCCCGCCAGGTCAACAACAAGACTTACCACTGTATACATGGAGAGCTGTCAGCTGGAAGAAAAAGAATAACAATCCTATTTGCGCGTTATTAGCCTCCCACCCTTCAGTCACACATTTTGTGCGTCAATTCCAAAAAGGAGGGTGCCACGCCCTTTGAGGGATGCTCCGGCCACGAGTTCGTCTCCTTATCGGAGCATTAAGGATGTGAGGTGATGTCAGATCTCCAGAGGGCTGAGCGGATGGTACGCTGTGTGCAGTCGAGGCAGAGCTGGACCGTGATGGGAGAGCAGACTGCATGTGTCTCCGCGTCATACCCGGTAGCCAACAACAGCAGCTACCAACAGCGACGGTGGTGTTAGAGCGCCATCCCTGCACAAAAGGTGCTGGGTGGCTACAAATACATCAAACGCGGGGGTAATGAGAGGACAAGGGCTGCCACAGTTTCTCGTGGCGGGGGCTTCACAACAGATGTACATAATACCCACTGAGAGTAGACTGCTGAGTGGACCTTGGATGCAATTACATAACTGACCGTAGATGGGTTTTATCCACATAGGGTGCAGTGAAAGCATCCGCATATGTTGAGCTAATTACCTGAGAGGATGGGGAGGACCATGGGAGCACAAAAAAGGATTAAACCGACTTTAAATAGGTTTAACCAGGTTTAAATTTAAACCAATATAACCAAAATCAAATAAGAAAACTCTTAATGCCATTAAACGCATCCTTGTGGGGATTATATCAGATTAGTTATTCTTTCTTGAATCTTTGATGTCTTCTTTCTAACCTGCTGCAACACATTCCCAATACAGAAAATTAGGAGTGACTGACTTTCTGTTGCAATGTCCTGCTGCACCCTGACACACCTGGGATTGAGCAACAGAACAAATGCAGGTAAACACATGGAGGAAAAGGGTGAGGCACAAAATACCTGTATAATGACGCTTCATTTGATTAATGATAAAAGAGTATTTAAAGGGGAAATGCAACATAATACAGACTGCTATGATCCTGAAAGGCAAGTAGGGGAGACCCGGTGTGGTTGTAACACTTTTTGTCTTAGCACCTGTAACTTTTTGTATAAGGGCTCTCAAATTTGACCCAAATTACCCTTATCTGTCTACTACAAATAGCAATGTTTCCAACTTCTTCAATTAATTGCTCTCAAATACAAGGAGTGTTTAAGGCAGGAATGCCATGCTATTATTCCTCCTCTGTGTTCTTTTTCAAAGGTACTATCACAGAATCGTGGGGGGGCAGAGGGATGTCCCCTGTATGATGGCAGTGGAGGTCGAAACAGTGCCCAATTGATGTCGTGTAAAAGGAACAGCCAGCAGGATGGACCCATGGAAGGGACGGGTGTGATGTTTTCACGATGTATTATATGTAACCTACTCCCTGGAATTTTAAAAGCAGCTAGTAGCAGTTAGCAGCTAACTAAAAGAACTAAAAGAAGAACATCAGCCAAAAACATTGCACATTGGGGAAAACAGTGATGTCTGGGAGCTCATTACCCTCTGAGAGGATGAGATCAGCCGCCATATAACAGAGACGGTAAAATGATTGCTATTGCCATGTTAGTGCCATTGTTAGTGTTTAGAAAGCGCTGCAGACACCCATGTTGTGTGTCACACTAGAGGCCAATGCTGTTGTGTTACACATCACGCCTATCACGCCTCTGTTGCTTGCGTGATGCCAGCATGATATCTAAAATCACACAACTGAGATGGCATGATGCTGCTGTTGCTTGGTTCTGTGTAAAGATGCAAAGGCAGCATTAAGACAGAACTTCATAACGGCAATAAAGCATAATCTCTGTGTAAAAACCAGGTTAAGTTTAACTCTAAAACTGTAACAATCAGAATGCGGAATTTAAAATGACACACTTACAAAAATATATATAAAACTACTGCATACACTAATAACTATTTCCTACTAAGGTCTAACTCGCTAACCTGTCTGCTGCCAAAGTCAAGGAACCAATCAAGACATACTCTTGCTGGGCACTGACGACTTTTTGACAGCTCTGATAGCCCACACAGGGGCAGCTGTGTTGATTCAGTTCTTGCAGTATCTGCTCAGCGTCACATAGAGTATTCTTTGAGGATTGACCTTACTGTCTTTCCCTGCCTCACTTTATCTGATGACTGTAGAAGTTCAGTTTTCCACCAACTCCCTTGACGTGCTGAAAAAAGGAGTGAGATAGAAAGATAAAACATGTTTAGCTGCCATTGAGGTCAGCTGTAACACACAAAAAGTGTTACAACCCCACCCGTTGGCCATTGTTTAGCTAGCTGTAGCTGTATGGTCGTATGAAATGAACAAAGGTGAAATACTTAACATTTTACCCAAAGATTAAAGAGTATACACTCTAATCTAAATACATGTTACATAAGTCCAATTTTAACAGTATCAGTAATAATCTAAACATAGACTTGGCCCAGAAAAATACTTTCATATTTTGAAATCAGTGTTTTGCTGTAAAATACTTCTTCACACAGCTATGAAAGTTTCCCATGCAAGCCCAGGAAGGAAGTGGTCACACAATAAATGTATTTAATGACTCATAGGTTCTCCCCTCTTGGTGAAAGTGGTCCTGTTAAAACCATACCCAGTCTCCCATACTAATGAACATTAAGGAATGACTCTGCAGGATTGTCTTGATGTTATTAAAAGGTAAACCTTCATAAATGCAAAGATGGAGGACGAACTTAAAAGCTTCTGACAGTGCAGAAAATCATTTCTATTTTTAAATGGTAGTAGTAGTGAAAATCTGTTCCCGGTGCTCAGTCAGAGCTGATAAAAAGCAACATGCTGTTAATATAAGCAGCCTTTTCATCAGGATAAAAAGTGCAGAGCCGAAAGGGCAGCTTAGTGTTGCAGTTTTTATCAGCTAGAAAGCTTATTCATAATTCCTACCACTAAAAGTGAAAAAAACTACATGACTCAAGGAAAGTTAATGCTCCCTATTATGAAATAATTATTAGTTGGGCTGCTATAGGAATAACTGTATGTTTCATATAAGGAGTAAACTGTACAGGGATAAGAAAAGCTGAAACATTAAAGGCCCTTCCTCCCCTCACTTCATACAGGGCTTATCCTCTCCAATAGGGGATGAACACAATTCTTTATTCTTTGTTAACACCTAGTATTCTTTGCTCAGGAGCTGTTACTGTTAAAAAATGGACATAAGGGCATCACCGTCACCTATCTGAATATCATTGTCAGTAAAATCTGAAAACACAGTGGCTACAGGTTATCAGTGAAAAATAAAATTGTGATCAAGCCCTGACAGAATACTTTAAATATGTGCAGTTCTTATTCAGTAAATGTCACATTAAAATATCACCTCCAGATGCATATATAAAATATTTCATTCATGACCAGATTCATCAGCGTTGCACACTGTGTTTTAGTGTTGAACATGAATTGAAAACAAGACTGCAACCGCTCGACCTGCTGTGAATAGAATATGTAAAGTAGTCAGTGATTCCTTTCCACTAGTCAGGGTCATTCAAAGAGATTATAAGTTAAAAACACAGAATATGGTTTCACTGAGACAAGGCAAACACTCTGGATTATTCATTTTGCACAGTTTCGTGTAGGCTACACATGCTAATATATCATGAATGATGCATGATGGACCAATCTAGGCCTGCGCTAGTATATGAAAGACTATAACATATTAAAGTCTCCTCACATACAGCACATCTTCGAGCTCTCATGATTCCATAAATTTTCAGGTTGCTATTCTTCGTGTGGTTAAAGTAATATGTGAAACTCCTCTGCCATTTGTATGATAAGAATAACAATATTGGCAGGCAGAGTATTGTTTATCTTTGCTCACTGCCACGTTAAGTATTTCACTTGCACAACAAATCAATACAATTTTAAACATTAAAGCTGTAGTTGGTAACTCTTACCAAATGTGAATCAAGATTGTGTTTCTATATTGCCTATTTCTCACCTCAAATGGTTTTCAGAAACATATTTTAGTGTTCTGTTTAGCTGTAAAATGAGAATGTTCGTGACCCAGCTGCCATACTGAAAATATTCAAACTGAAAATTAAGCACGGCCCACTGGCTGGAGCAAACTATCTTATATTACAGTCAAACAGTACACTAAAATATGTCTCTGAAAACATCTGGGGTGAGAAATAGGTAATGCAGTAACAGAAACTTGATTCATATTTGATCAGTATTGCCTAGTATGAGCGCAGTTCATTAGTAGCAATTGATATGACCTTATTATCAATTCCTCCTTAGCTCTGATTGGTTGTTTTAGTTCAGGTGCGGTATATTTTTGTAAATGCCATCGGAAGCACTAGGAGGAAGCAAAGGAACATGCTTTTGTTCCACAGATTATCTGTCTCTATGTGTACTGCTGTCAGGATGCAATAAACGTTTCAGCAAATATGACAAAAAGGTACTTTTTATAAAAGTTACCAACTGTAGCTTTAAGTGGATTTTGTTTCACACACGGCAACAAAACATTTGGTTTAGAATCATCAGAAGTGACTTTAACACATTGACATAACTCTGGTCAAGTTGATATGTATGCTGTTTGCTCACAATGTCAATAACAAAAAGCCCAAAACTGCTGTTTTGTTACTGAGCCTGTTATCTACCCTTTTATCTACGGTGATGCAACACAACTAATGGAAGCAGCGAGTTGCAACACTTTCACACAGATCAATAATTTCCTCTGAACACAGTCAGTTCAAACATCACTGTCATGTCAAGTCTTGTCCTAAACTAGGACTTTATACAGCAGTAACAGCTACAGCCCTTACAGTAGAGAGAGAAGGATTTTTAATGTTCTGGACACAATAAATGACATTCAAAATGAAACACCCACAGATTTTGTGATTCTGTGAGTGTGGGATCAGGATTCTTTTCTCTGGAACAAGAAAAATATATTCTCAGATTAGAGCAGCAGCACATACAGTAAACCTGACAAACCAAAGGGGGCCAGTGTGGTTATGTCTTATGTTCCCACAAGTACACGTCCCGCTGAGGCCCTGTGATTTTTCGGCTCTCTGTTCTCTGTTCCTGCACTTTTATACATTCCCTTCCAGGAAGAAAATGATCAATACATGGGTCAGATGTTACACTGTCTGTTTCCACACATTACTTTTTAACGACACCATCTGAAACAAACCGGTACAGCAACTGAAGGATGGAGCACACTCCTGTTTGGAAGCAGAGCAGCTAATTCACGAGGAAACAAAGATACAGAAAGGATCACAGAAGGCCTTACTCTTGTTAACAAAGAGCTGAGCTGTTGATCCATATGAGGATATGTTCCCATGCCAACATAGTAAATTGTTAACAGACTTGAATGGATTAGAGAGGACCTGTACCAGTATGTCAACTTAGATCACTACAATAAGGCAACATGAAAAGATATCATTGAGTCTGTTCAAATAGAGGATTATCATTTGACATTCACACTGGAAATCGGTAATATATATATATATATATATATATATATATATATATATGATACACAGCTGACACATATTAATATATGTTTGTGCACTCCCTCTGGTAACTACAGAATGGCCAACAAATGATGCATATAGATTAATGATTTTATGCTCAGTGATCTGCTGATGCCAGATATATATTACTTTCTTTTTAATGCAAAGCTGCAACACCTTTAGAAACCTTTAGAGACATAACTAATTCTCCCAGTGGGATTAATTAAGTTGTTTTGAGTTTTAACTACAGTATGGTGTCTCACTTTGAATCTAAGCCAAATTTATAGTTTTATTTGGTAATGAACAAATATTTCTAATGACACAAACTTGTATTTGGCTTTAAAAGAAAATTAAAGCAAAATTAGATTACCTATTGCAGAAATGTTAAATTGTTCGTCCTAAATTAGTGTATACATAGAATCTGTCTTTAAAGGGACAGTGCAGCCCCAAATCAGAAATACATATTCTCTCATCTGTAGTGCTATTTATCAAGGGATATCAGAGGATGGTCCGAAAAAGAGAAAATATCCAGTGAGCATCAATTCTCTCGTCTGAGGTATGCAGAAGACCAACATGTCGAACTTGAAGCAGATGGGCTACAGCAGCAGAAGACCACGCCAGGTGTCACTCCTGTCAACTAGGAACAAGGCTATAATTTACACAGGCTCACCAAAACTGGACAATAGAAGATTGGAAAAACGCTGGGTCTGATGAGTCTCGATTTCTGCTGTGACATTCAGATGGTAGGGTCAGAATTAGGCGTAAACAACATGACAGCATGGATCCATCCTGCCTTGTATCAACGGTTCAGGCTGGTGGTGGTGGTGTAATGGTGTGGGGGCCATTTTCTTGGCACACTTTGGGCCCCTTAGTACCAACTGAGCATGGTTTAAACATCACAGCCTACCTGAGTATTGTTGCTGACCGTGTCCATCCCTTTATGACCACAGTGTACCCATCTTCTGATGGCTACTTCCAGCAGGATAACGCACCATGTCACAAAGCTCAAATCATCTCAAACTGGTTTCTTGAACATGACAATGAGTTCACTGTACTCCAATGGCCTCCACAGTCACCAGATCTCAATCCAATAGAGCACCTTTGGGATGTGGTGGAACGGGAGATTCACATCATGAATGTGCAGCTGACAAATCTGCAGCAATTGCGTGATGCTATCATGTCAATATGGACCAAAATCTCTGAGGAATGTTTCCAGCACCTTGTTGAATCTATGTCATGAAGAATTAAGGCAGTTCTTAAGGCAAAAGGGGTCCAACCAAGTACTAGCAAGGTGTACCTCATAAAGTGGCCAGTGAGTGTATTTTCTTTCCACCGAACTACATCCACCAACCGTATCGCCGTGCAGAAGGAAGTGTGCATCTACTCATGGAGGAGAGGCTCGTGCTTGTGACAGTGCAAGATGAAACATTAATGGTGTCGTCCTTGACTGAGCTGTATTCGCTAGCTCAGTGGTGCTAGGTGAGCTAGCAGTAAATGCACACTTTCCTCTCCTTGGTGATGTGGTTGGTGGGTGTAGTTTTGTAGAAAGAAAATAGTTCCTACATGAAACTGCTCACAAAAAGGTCTGTGGATTATCTTGAGTAACCAGCTCATGATTTCTGGAAAGAGACATTGCTATTGAGTTTTTCAAATGTATTTTTGGCACTTTGAGCACCACAAGCTGAGTGCCATCTAGCTCCATTATATTGGAGAGAAGGCAGACATCTCTGCAGCCAATATCTCCAACACTCTGTAACTCAAACCAGAACAGTCTAGATTGATAAATAGCACTACAGGTAAGAGTAAAAATATGTATTTTTTACCTGGGGGTGATCTCACCCTTTAAAACAAAACAAACAAACGTAGGCTCTATAAATGAGCATCCTTTGAGAGCAGTGATTTTACTGTGTAGACAAACACTTGCCCTGCGTCCTTGAGCAACCTACTGAATCCACCAGGTTCAAAGGCACACTGAGGTCCCTGTGGAGGGGAGCAAGCAAAAAATAGCATCAGTATTTTTCATGGGTACAGTTAAAAGGGGGATACCTACAGGTTTGCGTGTGGGGGTGACTTGTACAGACTGGTAAAATTCTGGCAGGACTCTCTTCTTTACTTTGCGTTTTCTCAGAGTCGACGATGAATCGGGTTCACTCTCAGGAATCTCGACCAGATTGGGCTTTTCCTCTGTCACTCGAGCATGTATGCTCCTTCTCGCGTGACGTGGACTGTGCCTGAAGCCCTGGGAAACATGAGCAAATGTCAGACTGGGAACAGATTATACTGTGAGCAGACATGGCAAGAGAAATTAACAGCTCTGAACATAATATGAATACTAATTGTGATTCAGGCTGGGGAGGCACTGTTGTAGTATATGACCTAGATTTCAGAGTCAGAAGTGTTAGAGGAAGATGAGTCAGCAACTCCAATCACGACAGGAAAAGGAAAAACAAACTATGCAATCTCACAAATTGACACATAGTTTTCCTTCACTGAACATTTTTGAAGGTAAGGATGGGAGACTCTTCAACATGTAGGCTCAGCAGCTGTCATGCTGTTGTGCCCTTGAACATGATACTGAATCCCCACCGGCCACAGTACTGAGCCGGTGGGGATTCATTGTCCTGTGGTTCAATAACATAACCTGCAAAGGAAGGTAACTATTTGAAACTTTTACATTTGGAACTTCAAAACCACAGAGATTCACATAATAACTTTAGTATAGTGAGTTTTATTTTTAGGCATATTAAATGCAAATGCAATATACAGTAACAAAACTCAAAGGCCTACAGTGTATGGCACTTTCAATATCAATAAATAATGAGTTTGCTTAAAGTTTATTGAAATGTGCCACATTACTTTTCACAAACCCCTTTTTAGATTGAATTAAATTACAGAAAATTTAAAAAATAAATGATACCCTGCAAGGAAGATCAATTATTGAAATACTTATGTTTACTAAGACAGCTTTTGCCATGATATACATTTTTTTTATTTGGAGGTGGTTGTGGTTTTAAGTTCTTTCCATGCATTTTAATAAGACTTCATTTTCCTAGTTTTATTTTGAAAGCAAAGTGCGTAAAACGGAAACAGAGCGGCTGAATCTCTACTTAACACATTTTGGCATCAAACATGATGACATACTGTAAATAGCTTAGGCTATGTATCATAAAATAGTTTGCTTTTCTCCTGGCTTACTTACACCTCAGATTTAACCTAAGCCTTTCTGAGAACACTGTACAGATATTCAACTCTGCTCAAAGAATGAAACTGCAGAATCTCCTACATTATTTATTGATGGTAACACATGCGCATTGCGCACATCACGGTCCTTAAAATAGTCATGCAGTTAACTGTAAAAGTCCAAAGAAGCAGGCTTTTGGGTGAAGCATCTCTCGTATTATTCTGGAAGCTCATAACTGCATGAGGCGTTCACGTATCTAACTCCTGATGTCATTCTAGCTGTTTGATATCACAGGGGACTGAGTCAGGCTCATAATTAAAAAAGTTCATCCTACCTCTGATCGAAAATGATGTGACCGGAGGCCCACTATGGGACAGATAACAGATGTTAGTATGAGAACATTTACATTCAAGTATGACATGGCAGATACCAACTATAGACTGTTATATAATCAATAATAAATACAGATATTTTAAGCTACAAACTAATAACACCCTCAGTGTCTTCACAGTCAATATGAGTGCGCATATGTTGTCACCTACAGCCCATACTGCAGATATGGGTAGACTTTACAGCTTGCTATATGATATAAAACAGACAGAATACATCCAGAATATGCAGTTACAGACATTAGCTGTCAGGATGAGGAGATGCGGCTGGCCTGCGTTACTCACCGCGGCTCTTGGTGCGTCCGGAGAGCACTGATTTTATTGGATGTTTCCCATTACGGAGCCTGCGATGCCAGCAGCAGAAAAACAAAATAGTCGCTATAGTCCCGAGCAAAAGCAACAATAAGAGCAGCACACATTGGATACTGTACGGCCTTAACAGCACCAAAAACGCCGCAGCAATCATCATAAGGCGAGATGTAGGACAGATCCCGCAGCCTCAGACAGCAGGCTCCTCTCCTGCCGATGTGTCGCTGCTGCTGAGAGCTCAAGATGAGGAGAAAGACACTGACTGACATACGTGAAGCATCGCACAGCACACCGCGTAAAGCGCACAGGTTCAAAGAAGACAGCCCAGACTATTGATATCATTATTGTAGGGTACAATGCATGACTCAGCAGAGACGCAAGTTTTATTTATTTATTTTTTTCTAACAGGGGCAGGGAGAGTCAGCAGATTCAGCTGAGCATCGCAGTAATCTGCTGCAGAGTCGGCTGACCAAACCATGATGCTGTCATACTATTAACTACTATTACAGACCTATGTGTTTCTGTGAAGCTCAACAGTACAGTGACACAGTTTATAGGGAACGTAATGTGCATTTCCATCCTATAATACACCAACAATGTTACTACAATATATCATTAGTAATGCAATATGTATGTCTGACATAATTCATTTTAAGTAGTGAAATGTACTCTGTTGTTCTAAAAGGCTCTGAAATGAGGCAGGTGCAATGAACAGACCCTTTTAGGATTAGAGCAAAAAATAGGAACCAACTCTAATCATAATCCAACATGGGTTATGTAATTTTTTGGGATGAACTGATGTCATTTAGAGCGTTTGTTTTTTCTTCAGTCAAATAAAAGACACAGGCAAGCAAAGTGTGACGAGAAAAACATTTTATTTATAGTATTAAAAAGACCAATTTTGCATCCAAACAAACAATCTGTAGGTATGTATCAGTATGTAACAGTCTGTTCATCTCAACTCAAAGCAACTAGTAATACTATTCTAGTAGGCTACCTAAAGTTTAATTTGTATTTGTAATATCAATAATTTAATTTAAAAAAAAATGTATACTTAGTGTCCGTCTAACAATACAATATTGCCACACAATAGATCATGATACTACGCTATCTCGCTTT
Source organism: Epinephelus moara (assembly GCF_006386435.1). Classification (NCBI taxonomy): domain Eukaryota; kingdom Metazoa; phylum Chordata; class Actinopteri; order Perciformes; family Serranidae; genus Epinephelus; species Epinephelus moara. Next base: position 19,064,169 of record NC_065524.1, on the reverse strand, counting down.
TTCCCCCGCCCCTACCTAATATGCAACAGCCATTCTGTTTGTGTATGTGAATGTGTCTATATGTACAGTAAACCAATATACCATACATTGCATGTGTCAATATAAATTTTACATGATGACAAAATAAATGATTGTCATGTATGTAGGGTTGCAACAGTGCAACATTTTCACAGTACAACAACCGTCTCAGAAAATGTTGCAATTTAACAGTTTCACAGTATGTCAGAATTATTATCAGTCAGAATGACCCTTTAAAGAGGAAATGGAGGAGTTATTTTTGGTTGAAAGAAACATTTTATTATTATAACTGAAACTTGAAACCATGTTTTGAGTATGTGTAAAAAGTCTTCCTTTTGAAAATGACTAAAATAAAGGTGGGATTCTCTGTCAAGTTACCTTTTTTTTTCTCAAATATCGTGGGTAAGTAAATGTACATGGTGTGAAAACTGTTAACTTTCATATCAAGCTCTACAACCCGTATACCGCTACAACCATACATGTATGTTACCATACATTTAAACTACTGGAATGTTTATATCCTCCTTAGACCCAGCATCCTCATATGAGGACATCACATTTTGGGTTTCCTGCACCTCATACTTCATTTTGCTCAACTTAGACTTGTTGTCCTCCTTTGAGGGCACCTTTATGATCAGTCTACAGCTGACACAAAAGTGGACAAGGTACAAAAGCTGATCAGATTTCATGGTTGAAATTAGTTTATTTGTGCTAAATAACCGTCTGTAGTTTGATATGGAATACACATTTGACAAATTTTAGCAACAAGCTAAAGTGCTGTTAATTAGGAAGTACTCATTTGAGGACTTTGATACTTAATTATCATCTGGCTTGAGGACACTGGGACTTTATTATTGTACTATCCCATCATTTCACACAGGCCAAATAGGCGTGACTGTTCCCACAGATAAAAAGGACATTCATAGACTGTAGTACAGAGCAGAGAAAATATAATACAGAGCTTTTAGATATTTTGCATTATTTGCAATTTTGTTTTGCACAGCCATGTTCAGGCATTGAAATCAACAGTTGTAGATGTGAACAGTGACCTCTAACCCATTCAGTTACAAGGCATTAAACAATTGTTGCATTGTTTGTAATTTTGTTTTTGCACAACAGTGGTCAGGTATTTAAATTAACAGTTTTTTACTTTATTACACACTTGACTATTAAAAATAAACCCAGTGTCCCCATATGAGGACATCCTTTTTTCCAAAAACTTTCTCCTGTTCAAAGGCAATACTTAGATTTTTATACTTATCAGGTCCTACATTCCCAAATAGCTCTGAGAAATTAAAAATGCATACCAAACAAAAGCTGGGGTCTCAGGAGGATATACCATACGTTGCCTTGTATAGTATTATTAAATGTAATAAATGGATGTTATTGCTATTTATATACTTGCATACAAGCCGTAACAAAATATGAATGATTCTCTATGTCAGCATATGGGTACCTGTACCTACCTGTTAAGTTTGTACCACATATGTTAATATATATCCATACAATTAACTGCCAAGAGTGGTGAGTTTTGAGTATGTCAATATATATGTCTATGTGACTGTAAAGAGACTTTAAGACTGTAAAACCTAATGAAAGAGACTTGGACTGGACACTGCGAATTACTTATAGACATGAATGTTGTGTTTAAGCACTACAGTTGCACCATAAAAGTTATGTCCACACAATCACAATGCATTTATAAATAAACATTATTAAAATATTTTTGAACCTGCAGTTATTCCAGCATGACCACGCATTTGTGTTGCGTATAAATTACTTGCAGTATTCTGTTAATAGTGTACGGTAAGTACAGCTTTAAGTTATTCAGAGTGATAGTTTGCGATGGTTTCACACTTCAGCCCGGACAATGTATGACGGGCGGAGTTCTTCTCTAATTTGTTCTATCTCAACGACCAGTAACCCCGCCCGTGCGGCACACTCCGCATAGAAAAGGAGCGCTTCACTCCCATGTGACGTTGCAGACCAGACTAGCTGCGTTTGCTTTGATTTGCGATGTTGTAGCTAGCTACCACTCCGTCAAACTGAGGAGCCAACACAGTAAGCAGTAGGTAATGTGATGCTCAGCTTCACTCATCTGTTGATTTCAACCATATTTCAATATAGCCAACCCAAGTCGAACTTAGCGTGTTTGCCGTGCGTTACCTTGAGGTGAAGACGCTGCAACCGCTAACGTAAGAAAGCTAACGTTAGCTTACCCAAAGCCTGGACGTTAGGCACCACTTCCGTCAGACTGAAACGCTCATTACAAGATTTCGCTGCTATTAAAGTTGCTAAACAGGAGACGGTTGATAATACAAACACATCAGAAGGCAGTTGAACTTCTCAGGGACGGAGTAGGATGTTTCACACCGATGTCAAGTAGCAGAAATACGACTTAAGCCGATGGGTTACAGCTAGCTATGTGACTTTTAACGCTGAACTCAATACAGACCATAGGAATTGCAGTGGCGCTAACTTCTCGACGGTTGGGGTGCTTTTCAGCAGCTCTGTGCTCAGTGCTGCTACAGGTGGCCAAATGATGTAGGGCAACAACACCGCGATTTAAGTGCATAGACAAGAGATACTCAACTCGCTCTGTCCAGGGGCCACTTTTGCAAAATGACAGGTGGCCAGGGGCCAGGTGCAGAAGCCGTTCACAGGGCAGGTTTACGCAGGGGCGTGTTTAGGATTTGAGGACATCCGGGGCTTTGCCTGGACCCCTGTCAGGGGCCAGGGGGATCCTCCTCTGGCACTTTCTTAAAAAACAAGCTCTCTTTATGCCCCCTGGTATGCTAGTTATGTTAAAAGTGAAAAAGAAATTCCCATTTTCAATCAACTTATTTTCATTGTGAATTCGAAAATGGTTGCAGGCCAGATTTGACTCACTCGTCATCACCACCAGTACTCGGGTGGGTAGGCAATGAAATAAAATACACCCAATGTTATATTATATTGTTGTATTATATCAAAGTAAGTTGTGTTTTTGTTACCTTACTCAAGTGTCACATCAATGCGAAATCTCCCTAACGCTTGCTGAGTTTAATAACTGCCCTCTGATATATCTCACATCCATCCATCCATTTTCATCCACTTATCTGGGGCCGGGTCACGGGGGCAGCAGGCCAAGCAAAGCACCCCAGACTTCCCTCTCCCCAGCAACGCTTTCCAGTTCACTCCTGGGGAACCCAAAGGTGTTCCCAGGGCAGATGAGATATGTAATCCCTCTACCGTTCTTTGGGTCTGCCCTGGGGCCTTTTACCCATGGGACGTGCCCGAAACACCTAAGCTGACCCCTTTTGACACGAAGGAGGAGCGGTTCTACTCTGAGCTCCCTCTGGATGTCCGAGCTCCTTACCCTATCTCTAAGGCTGAGCCCAGCCACCCAACGGAGGAAACTCATTTCGCTCACTTAGTACACCTAGTACACACACACACCCTCCTCTTACATGCATGTTCAGAGTAAGGGCTGCAGCTTCAACAGTGACATCAGTTTGTTTTTCCACAGATAAATGTCTTCTCCAGCTCAAGCGGACGATGATGAGGTGGAAGAAGTGGAGTTTGTATCAGTAAGTCACGAGTACAATTTATTTAACAGAAATTTGCCTACTTTCAGTCTCTTCTTGACTAACTGTGTAAAATCTTAAACCTAGATAATCAGACTGAATTGTTAAAATGAAGAAACCACCCTTTTACATCATACAGTTTTTGCAGATGTATTTGAGTCTTAGAAATGTGGGTGTGTTTTATAACACTAAATATCATGGTGTCTTCCACTTGCTTCAGGAGGGCCCACTCCGACCAGTAGTGGACTGTATTGATCTGCTGAGTGATAGTGAGGATGAGGGCTGTTCATCACTGGCAGGCACAGTAAGTTGCTGTAAAGAATATTTTTTTCATATTAGATAGTGTCTTACCAGAGATTTCTGAAATTGGTGTATGTTTTATTCACCTGTAGATTGAGGATAAAATCAGCCGTCATAAAGCGCATGTCACATCTACACTGGACAGACTTGCACACCAGGTGGCCCTCGAGAAAAAGGAGAGATCAGATAAATGCAGAGCGTTCAAGGTATGGATGCTTCAGAATGATATGAGCTGTTATAAGTTGTTGCTTGTTAGACCGTGAAATAGCTATTACATATTTAATCTATATTAGACCATTGTCTGCAGTTGGTTTCATCATCTTGCATTGAAAAGCACAATGACTCACACAGAATGGTATTGAAAAGCAAAAGAAATGTTGTAATGTATACTATAAGGTTTCCACATTCAAATCTGATGTAATCAGTGCTGAGATATTCTCTCAGTGTATCAATCCAAATCTGCGACATCATCACTGGCAAAGGAAAGAGGCCACTGCCTTAAGCAGTCTCAGGGATCTACCTTGAATTACAACTGCTATATTATCAATACGTAATATTTTATTCATAAACTACTCTGCAAATAATGTGTTTGTATTCTTAACAGGTCCTTATCTATTTTTGCATGCAGCTTCAGTGCAACCAAAACCACACAAATAAGGATATAACTGCTGCTTTTTGTTTTTGTTTGTTTATTTGTTTCATTTTTAGAGTAAATGTGACTTTAAATGCACAGTAGAATTGTTTTGTGTGGTATATTGATACAAGGGGTCAAATAAGGTCAGTTGTCTTAGCAATGGTGCCACCTTGTGGGCAGAAGGCATAGAAAACAAATAACTGTAACAATCTGCAGTACTAGAATAAATACAGCGGTGTATTCACTCCATACAGGATCATACAGTTTGAGACAGTGTCTGTAGGTTTTTCTGACATCTGTTACATAAGGCAAGTGTGAAACAGATGAAGACTAGAGTGCCTTACTGTACATCTCTTTATGTCTCTCTTTCAGGAGAAGCAAATACTACAAAGAGCTCATGGACAACAGGAGCTTGCTTTCAGTTCTACAAATGGAATTAACCAGGAAGCAAAACACTGTGTAGACATGTGGTTAAAGATGCCAGGTACATTATTCATCTCTCACTTGTAAATATGTCAGTGTTGGAGGTGATTCAAGCCAGTTAACAACTTTAAAAGCCCGGGTCTGTCATGTCATCCTTTCACAGTGATGCTACATGTTGTGTCAACTTATCATACTGTACCTTTGTCTTTATGTAGGTCCTAAACCTGGAGTGATCAATGCTGGTTTTGGAAGAAGACACAGACCTGCTTCTTTCCCTCCGAATATTTCAACTAGACACACCTGTCCAGTGATCAACTGTGGTCGAGTTTATGACAATGCGTCCCTCCTCGATGGCCATTTAAAAAGGTAATCCTTTTCTCTTTATCTCAGTGTAGGTGTAATACTTATTTAACCATTTCCCTGAGTATGAATATGGCATATTTTGCAATAACATGTCTCGTGTAGGTTTGATCACTCCCCTTGTGACCCCACCATCAATCTTAAAGGATGCCCATCTGAGCTCTTTGCCTGTGTTGCCTGTGGTCAACATTTTCAGACTGAAGAAGCGTGGAGGAAACATGTGAAATCTAAGGTTCGTGCATTTTGTGACTGTGCTATGACAAACTATTGATTGACAGTAGTGCACTAATCAATTTGAGAAGATACATGTTTTGAATGATGTTCTTTTGATCACCAGGTGTCCTCATCTACTGCCGATGGTCACAGCATCAATCAGAACTATCAGCGGATTGTGTGTTTTGCCTGTCCTGCTTGCTACTTCCTCTTCAACCTCCGGGATGAGTGTCTTCAGCACATGTCGGCCAAAAACCACTTCACAGAGTCACTCGCCATGACAGGTAAGGTTTATTCAACATCTTTATTTTCTGTACATCCTCATTTAGATCTCTTACATTCAAATCTCAAATGTTTCTTGTCAGCTTAAGCTTTATTTTACACAAGATCATCTTAAAAGAAGCACGTAAGAAATATGATATGAGCAAGTAATATGTACCCTTTACTTTCTCCTGTTTAAGAACCCAGAGGAAGAGCGCTGCCAGTTCCCATCTCACAATACGTTAAGAATCGTCTCATCACTTTGTGCAAGGATGCAACGTTCAGTGTCCGGTGCTCTTTATGCCACAAAGTGCTGGTGTCACATCAGGCAGCTCAAGCTCACTTTAAGTAAGTTAAACTGTGATTAGGGATGTCACAATACTGGAAATTCAGTAGTCGATACCAGTACCAGTGAAATTCCACAGTTGTCCATACCCAATTCAGTACCACGCAAATGTATTAATGTCTTTTGATATTACCTTTTGTTGACACAGATTTTGTTCAGATGTTTTGTTGAACTGATTTTTCCTTTCTTTTTCCCAGTGTGCACTGCAGACAGGGCTGTGCGGTGGCAAAGGCAGATAAAACTGTAGTGCAGGTGATGAAACAGCTGCAGGTGCGAGGGCAGTGCTCCCTCTGCTGCAAAATCTTCTTCAGCCAAGCTGAAATTGAGAAACACAAAGAATCGACCCAGCATGATGTGGAGGTCAACCAAACAATGGAGAAAGCCCTGCTTCAATACTGCAGGTTTAGTGAAATTCAACACACCCAGAGGGATAGAGAGGCGCGGAGGAAAAGACAATCCGCTGGCCTTGAAGCTCCTTTTCAAAAAAGACACAAGAAGGGGAGTGATGGTGAGGAATTTCCAGCCAAACAGAGGAGACAGAGTGTGAATGGTAGCTTCAGCAGAAATTCGGTAACGGCATGGTTCTGCGAGTGTGGCATACAGTTCTCAGAGGAGACTGCAGCCAGTAAGCATCTCTTGGCTGCGAACCAAATTTTCCATCAGTGTGGCGTGTGCGGCAAACACATGGGAGAGTCCTCAATTACCCGCCTGCACATGAGTCGCTTCCACGGGGGAGCTCATCTCTCCAACTTCCTCTTCTACTGCCGCAAGTGCAAAGTGGAAATGCCTCGGTATGAAGATATCCTGTCACACGTATCAGACACTCACAGCGGCCACACCTTCTTCGCCGAGCAGGAAGTGCCAGAGGAGCTCACCACAGTCATTGATGCCAAGCCGTCCACCAGCACAGAAGTCACCCTGCATTCATCCTCCAAGTCCAGAATCCAGCAGAACACAGTAGAGACGTCTTCTGTAAAAGCAGAGCAGACTTGGATGTGTCGTATGTGTGAAGACATCTTTGACTCCGAACAGGCCGTCCGCAAACACTGCAGTGATGTGAGCAGTCACAGCTTTCAGAGATTCATCTGTGGACACTGCCCGCAGAAGTTCTTTAAAGAGTCCACTGTACGCAGACACTGTATGAACGAGCATGACGGGCAGATACAGAGCTCCCACTTCTGCGGCCTCTGCGACAGCATGCAGTTTGAAACCGAGGGCGAGTTCTTGGAGCACTATAAGAGTCTTCACAGTAAGGACTACTACTGTATGGATGATGCTGAAGTCGTTCAGCCTGCTGTCGCTGAAAGCACCAGCGAGCCTACATGCCCATGCATGGGTCCAGAAAAGAGCAACAAGGAAATGAAAGCTACGTATACACAATGCATGAGGAATCTGTCCGCTGAGGGAAAATGTCAGTATGTGTGCGCTCCTTGTGACGTATCTGTGCCCTCCTACGCACAGATGAAGACTCACGTCCACACAAAGCACGCAGCCTTGAACCTGGACAAGACCTTTAATGTAGAATGTAAAGCTTGCCAGGAGAGTTTTATGGGTGTACCAAGTTTCCATAAACACTATCATGCCCTACACTGTACACTGGAACCTTGCATGAGCTCCAGGACCTGCAGGAAAGACATGATAGCAGAACCCACCAATGTAAAAGTGCTCAATGCTGTGGAGATCAGAGCAGACACCACTGGTAAATCAGTTACAATTTTTTTTAACATTTATTAACTATTTTTGCGTGCAGCATTTAATCCTGTTTTCATATTGTCATTTCAGAGATCGAAGATGAAACACTGGTGACGTTATTGGAGATGGATCAGGCCAACAAAGAGAGTGAAGCATGTGAAAGTAGGCTGTTAACAATGCATTAACACTGTGTCACTCATGCAATATAAACAAATAGGTAGCAAGCAAATGCACAGCGTAGCTTACTTTAACATATATACAGAATATTATTATTACACTTTATTTGACTTTTTGTTCTTTTAAATAACTTTATTTAAATAGATTTAAAATAGCTAGAAATGTTGTCCATCATGAAATCAGATTGTGAAAAAGATTGTGAATATATGTGTAATGCCTGTTTTATAAAAAATAGTGTTTGGATATCTTGATTCAGTGATTCTCATACTTTTTACACCAAGTACCACCTCATAAAATATTAGGCTCTTCAAGTACCGCCACTGTGGGGCGGCTGTGAGGTGGTCGTCCACCAATCATCGTCCACCAATCGAAAGATCAGCGGTTCGATCCCCGGCTCCTCCAGTCTGCATGTCGCAGTATCCTTGAGCAAGATACTGAACCCCAAATTGCTCCCGATGGCTGTTCCATCGGTGTGTGAGTGTGTGAAAAACTGAGTAGCAGGTGGCACCTTGTATGGTAGCCTCAGCCACCAGTGTGTGTGTGAATGGGTGAATGTGATTCATAGTGTAAAAAGCGCTTTGAGTGGTCAGATGACTAGACAGGCGCTATACAAATGTAGGTCCATTTACCATCCATTTACCATTACTGTGACAAACATTATAATACAGTAGTGTAGGCAAACTATTCAGCCACAGGAGTCAGATGTATTCCTAATCACAAGATCATTTCACTTTCTAATAGTTTGGTTAATAGCCATTCAACCATTTATTTTACCTTCCTTTACTATCATGCGATCAAAGCTTAGCTTATAACTAATTATAGATATATTTGCACGCTATGTTCATGACCGTGACTATATAGCAGGCTATTATCAAAACAGAAATATTACAGAAAAGGCAAAACTTATTTTAATTTGTATCATATTTCTAAGTTTAAAAGCGTTTTCATTTGAGTTGTTGTAGTTTTTGATAGCATCATATTTACTTAAATGAATGTTTTACTGTTTTTTAATATTTTGGGGATTCCTCTGTATCACTAAAGGGGGCTTGTGTACCACCATTATGGGAACCAGTGTCTTAATACTTATTTTCATATATCAGCTGCTCATATATTTTGTGCTCTGTCACAGATGAATCAGATGATGAGATGAACCATGAACCATCTTTGAGTGCAGAGGAAAGAGAGTCAGCAGGTATGTGTTTATATGGCTGATACAGAGACAGTTAAACTCTAGTAAAAATCTAATATATGTTGAGTACTTGTTATGGTTGCTCTGCTGGTTACAAATTTGAAATATGTGATAAGTCAGGCTACAATGATCTGAAATGGGCTAGTTGAGGATAAACTGAAGACAATAAGTTTAATCGAACATCTGGGGCTTTGCCTACTGGCTGTCCTAAGAGTTAGAACAAAACACGGTTAGGCACCGTTTTGCCACCATGCAACACAGACCTGGAATAAATTTTAAAATAAAATAAAAATAAATAAATATTTATTATTCCAAATAATATTAGACAAGCCCTGACTCTGACCAACTTTAAGTCAAAAGTCAAAGCTAAAAACTTTCCTCCTCTACACTACGCACTCTACTCTATAGTGGCTTAAAACTTAGCTCAGCTTAGCTTTTAAGCAGCCTTCATTTTACTGGATTGATAGGTTTGTCCTTATCTTTTGTATCTGTTGTCTGCACACTTAATTATAAGTCTTTTATCTTAACTGTATTTTCATTACTCTGTACAGCACTGCAGATGAATTGTGCTATATACTTAATGTTGTCTTGCCTTGCCTAGTGTTTGCAGTGACAACATGTTTACATGAATGTGGAACTTAATGAGGATATACATTTAACAACTCAATATGTAAGTTTGATTGAAAATGTTGAGAAAGTGCTTTACAAGATCAGTCAGTCCCTGCAGCGTGTGTTTTGGGGATATAGTGTAACTTTGATCCTTCTATTCGTTTTGTTTTATTTTCTCACAGAGTTGGAAGAAGCTCTTAAAAGAAGTCTTCTGGAGTTCTAAGGACGTGATCTGATTCGGTTTTTGTGACACAATGTCCACTGAGATGTTTTGTACCAGGTATTTGTGTTCAGAATATATTGAATAAACAGTTGCTATTCTAAGTTTTCTGAGCTTTTAATCATTTTATAAATGTATCAGTATGTGAATACATAATAAATATAATAAAATAAACATAGGGCATTTCCATAACAGGGAACCACTCAGTTGGTAGGAGGTTGGTTGTGGCTGTGGATTTATGTCCTCTGCTTTGAAGAGCCAACACTTTGGTGTGTCGACACATGTGCTATAGATGGCATCGATGACGCTGCAAAATGCCGAGGCTGAACTTGTGACCACAGTGCTCACTGAATCTCCAACTGCAGTCTGTTGTCATTGCAGACTTGAAATGCATGTATTGTAGGCACTGTAAGGAACAGGGACAACCTTTATATGTTGTTGAAGTAATGTCATGTAGATCCAGATTTTTTGGTGATAGGGTATTAGACCACTCCTCTGAAACAGGGCTGTCAAACTCATTTTAGTTCATACAGCCTAGTTTGATCTCAAGTGGGTCAGACCAGTAAAACAAGCCCTTCAATTTTTTCCCTTCAGTGTAAAGTTCATTCTGAAAATGTTCATCCATTTACAAAACAAATGATGAACAGCCCGTGATATCCTCAGAAAAATATGAACAAAGTCAACAGTATGTCTCAGTTTTTCCACATTCAGTCAGTCTACTACTCACTGTCATTACAAGAGACTTTTTAAAATAATTTTCCACTGAAGTCAAAGCTGTTGAAGCAGCAGATGAAGTCATCCTCTGCCTTATAAACCATTTAGACTGAAGTTTTGTCAGTGCCTCAGCAGCCGGGTTTTAAGATATTAGTCTGATACAGATTTCTTTTGTACTGAAGCCTCTGGTTGACAATATTTTGCACAATGTTCAGTGTCTTTAAATCTGATCAGTGAGGTATTCATTGTTATTTCAGAGAGCTGTGGTCTGGTCGGGGTGGAGAAGCCTCTGAGGCAGCATTTTACATTAAGTATCTACTCACTGTTTAAACCTGGCTCCTCTTAGCCTTCAGAAGTTCATCAATATTAGGTGTGCAAATTCACCCAGTGGGACCCTTTGGCGGGCCTGTTCTGGCCTCTGGGTCGTATGTTTGACCCCCCTGCTCTAAAAGATAAAGTGGAAGTGTTTAAGCGCAGCTGCAATTCTGGCAACAGCTCTTTGGGCTCTATTAGTTTCCTCATGTTGTCTCCAAAATCATTAGAAGGTCTCTGACAGATTCCTTTTACAGTGAGTTCACACTACAAATTGGTATTCAGACGTATTTTGGGTTGCTGCCTTTGTAACTGGTACATACATTTAAAAGAAAAAAAAGGTTTTGCTATTCCATGTCTTCTTACTCACTTGTCTGTTTTTAATTTGTGATTGTTGCTAGTTTAATTATAGATCAACTGGAAAATGGAGGAAACTCCAATGTACTAAAATAGTTTGAGATAGTGACAGATGGGAAACAGCGAATGTTTATGCACTCATGGAACAAGTTACTTGGGACTGGAGCCTCCTGGTTGTAGAATTTGGCAGCTACCATCTAACAACAGCTTCAGAGGTGAAGTTTCCTCTAAGACTGAATGTGATGAGGGAAGCCCTGCAATTCTCATTTAGATGGGAAGACTACAGAGCCTTCAGTAAGTTGTGTTGAACATGGCAACCAATTAAATCACTGAAATCAACAGGCCTACATTAGGGACAGGCCTTTAATTCCTTTCATGCAAAACTTGCTCAGCAAAGATGGGAAATACAATCAAATTATTTATTTAAACCTGTATGAATATTACTTGTACAAAAATTAGGCTTCAGATAATATATCAATAATGAATCATTCATTTGATCTAGCTCCGACAGGCAGGACTTTAGAGAGAGTTACAGCACTCAAGGATTACAGCACCAGGCATACCGACACACCACCACTTTATCCTCTTAAAACAACTCTCACAAAACCATTTTGATTCTTTCAATCTGAGGACCCTTACGGACTAAAGGAATATGAATAACTTGCAGGGTAATCAAGGAATGGACACATAATTTGAAGTAGCCAACAACATGGTTTTATACATAGAAAAAAATGAACTGCTTTGCAGCCAGACCAGGCGTCTAATTGAAACAGGCATTTATTTGTCAAAACATTTAACCACCCCAGGCTAGCAAAAAGGACTGCGCTTTTAATTGAAGTTTTATGGTATACATAAAATATACAGTCTTTTATAATATTCTAGTCACTAATGGAAGTAAATATAACTGAAATGTTTCACAAGTAGATTTAAGTGTTATTTAGGCCACCTGGTTGAGGAAAGTTTTGCGGCATGAAAGACTAACTTCCTGACACATCAACCCAGATTAACACTCAGATTTGAACAGGTGCACATGTAGCTCTTGTGTCAGGTGCCTTTGCCCTGCCATTTGTGTTTGCTCTTTTATCTTATTTGCCAGTTATGTTAAAAATTAACCACTTAAAATACAAAACAGGTCCACTCTAAACCAGGGATCCCAAAAAGTTGTAATAAGTACCTATTTTCTGATGCCTTGTGCTTAAAAACATCAGCTATATTTGTTATAAAGAAATGGCAAAGTTTTACTTAAATTTTAATACAGCTTAATCTAAGTACTTCTGCGACCAGCTGGAGCTCCTCAGGGACCTGTAGGGGGTCCTCGCACCTGACATTGAGAACCAGTGTTCTGGTCTCCTCGGGAAGCTTCTGTGAGGAGTGAGTGAAGGAAGTCGCAGCCCATGTTAGGAAATCTTCTCCCTGAGGCTCTGCTGCAGTCAACCGGACAGCTCAGGGTGGTGATCGCACACGGGATCTCTCTCCGAGACGGATCATAATAATAATAACGATAATAATAATAGTACTAATAATTTACCATCATGGCTCAGGCTAAAATACAAGCGAAAATGAACGAGGCTACGTGCAGCAAGTTCAGCAGGACGCTGTCCATGGCAGATCGCGCCGGACAACTCCTGGAAAGTTTGGATCAGCTGGAAATGAGGTAAGAGGCCCACCATGTGCATTATACAGGCATGGCACTACTGTGGTGCTGCACGCATTATGTATTATAGAAATATTATTGGAGGCAGCCGATCGCATCTAATTCAATTACAATATGTAGGTATTGTATTCATATAGTACTTTACCATCTGGATATATTATGATACTCAAATCATTATAATATTCCTATGTTTTTACACTAGTTTGTTATTTTTCATGTGAAAGGATGTGGTTTTGAATGGATGGTTGTGGTCATGTCCTGTTGTCTCTGTCAGGGTGGAGGCTCTCCGCGAGACAGCATCGGTCATGGAGCAGGAAAGGGAGAGCATCCTGGAAATGATCCAGTCCATTCAGAATGGCCAGGAACTGAGAAACATCAGCGCTGGTGAGTCACGAGTTTACTGTGAATTTAAGGCTGACATTACAGAAAAACTATTACAGAGTCAGATCCACCCTGTTTGACTGTGTAGTACTCAGTAATGTGTCAGTAATCCACGTGTTTCTGCAGCTGCTTTGGTTTCACTGTAACATTGTGATCCAGTGAGGTTATGCTTTGAATGCTGCTTTGTAGTTGGGTGGTGTCATTCAAGAACATCAGGGAACTCAAGAAGGGAGGCAACATGATAGTTATTGCACCCCACCCGAGTTCATGGAGTTTATTTTCCTCCTATATTTTACATTATAGAACACAAAAGTTATTTACATTCAAATGATCATACAGTATGTCCTCATTTAAAAGAAAATGGTGCTAAACAGTGACCAAAGATGGTTCTTTGGCATATAATCATAGGAAAGGTGCTAAATGATGCATTTGTCAATTGGACCATTAAAGGTTCCATAAAGTAGGCTACCATAAAATTACATTTTTGAGCCTAGTGGGCCCTATATGATGCCAGATGATACCACTTAGGAGTCAGTATACTTTTAAAAGACTCTTTTACTTGAAATGTGAATGATTATTAGTCATTTCTTATGAACTATTGGCTTAAAAGTTCTAATCGAAAAGCTCACTGACAAACACATCACCTTTGAGAACTGGAATATCTGTGCACATGGGGGCTAAAGGGTTGAGAGTCTGTGCTCTGATGTGTTATCCTCAGGAAATGCAGTGTTTGTAGGCTATTTTTATGTAGCGTTTTCATTCTTTTTATTCCCTAGAAAAATAAACTAAGCTGAAGAATTGGCAGGGAGCCACAAAAGAAAATACAGGGGCTTAAAAGGTTCTCTACAGGTTCTTCAATTTAGTTTAGTTTAGTTTATTTTACTGGGGAAATAACTAGTGGAGAACCTCTAAAGAACAAGACAAGGGCTTATGGTTATCTGCTGGCTCTTTAGTTTAGTTTAGTTTAGTTTCGTGAGGAAAGAGCCAGTGGAGAAACTCTCAAGAACAATACGGGGGGCTTAAAAGGTTCTCTACTGGTTCCCTTTTGGTCGGTAGGCCTACATTTGGTACAACACATAGGCCTATGTATGGGGATTGCGTCCTCACATGACCAACCTGAAGAACCTTTTTCAAAACGTCTGTAAAGGCCAATGAGACTGTTAGGACTATAAATACCCTGTACAGTCTCATGTCCTCAACCAGCAGAACCCTCGCTAGAGACTTAACTGTCCGACAGTAGGTGAGCTAGTTCCCTACCCAGGACGTCCCTATCGAGGCTGGTTTCTGCGTTGTGCTTGTTAAGCTTGCTAACTAGCCGCACTCTCTGCCATTTAGCTCCGCTAACGGATATTTGTTTAGCCCCGCTAACAAATTATTCAGCTATTTCCACACCTGTCTAGCATTAGCTAACGGACAGCTCGCTCATTTAGCCCGCTAGCTTGCGAGGTGGAATGGCCTCAGAGGAAAAGAAAAGAGGCTCTCCTGGAGGGTCTAGCAAAGCTAACAAAACAGGGAAAGCCAAATACGTTAACGTTAAGTTTAGTTTAGTTTAGTTTAGTTTAGTTTAGTTTAGTTTAGTTTAGTTAAGTTAAGTTAAGTTAAGTTAAGTTTACTAAGGAAAGAGCCAGTATAGAACCTCTCAAGAACAATACGGGGGCTTTAAAGGTCCTTTACTGGTTGTTTAGTTTAGTTTGGTAGGGAAAGAACAGTGAACCTCCAAAGAATCATACAGAGACTTAAAAGGTTCTTTACTGGTTCTTCAGGTTTAGTTTAGTTTAGTTTAGTTTAGTTTAGTATAGTTTAGTAACGCAAGAACCAGTGGAGAACCTCTAAAGAACAATACAGGGGCTTAAAAGGTTCTCTACTAGTTCTCCGGTTTGGTTTAGTTTAGTTTGGTGAGGAAAGTGCCACTGAAGGACCTCTCAAGAACAATACGGGGGCTTAAAAGGTCCTTTACTGGTTCTTTAGTTTAGTTTACTTTAGTTTGGTGAGGAAAGAACCAGTGGAGCACATCTAAAGAACCATATAAGGGCTTAAAAATGTCTTTGTGTGGCAGCTGTGCTATAGCATCATGCTAAAGAACAGATGAGAAACCAACATTTTCCTCTGTGTTCATCAGTACAGTATTCTGGTACAATCCAGTGCAGTAACCTTGCCATAAATACCACCGCTGTGAACCTTAAAATCAGTTTTGTGGAAGCTATAGTTTTGCACTGTTGTATTGCTATATTGCAGTATATTGAAGGGTGGAGGAGGGAGGAGGCTGCAACACAATTGAAATTCCACACACATGAGAAAAGGGAAATAATTTGAAACCAAAATCTCCGTGCCCTGAGGTGACACTGAGCCAATGCGCTACCCCTTGCATTACATCATATAGGTGATCTTATTGTGTCCACCACTGTATAGCCAGTGTTCTCTAAAGATGCAGCACTGATTTCTTTCTTGTGTTGTATTTTCTAGGGGAGAGAGAGGAGTTAAATTTGACTGCAAACCGTCTGATGGGCCGGACGCTGGCTGTGGAGGTCTGTGTAAACACAATCAGAAACTCCCAGCAGGAGGAGGCTCTAAACAAGGCCACAGCTCTGATCGATGAAATAGTGAAAAAGTTACTGGATGACATGGAGAGCGGCCGGCAGCGGCTCCTGGCCCTGCATGCGGCCTGTGTGACAGAGGCCCCGCCCGTCCCCATCGACCAGAAGTTTCAGGCCATAGTGATTAGCTGTGCTCTGGAGGACCAGAAGAAGATCAAGCGGAGGCTGGAGACTTTGTTGAGGAACACTGAAAATGCTGAAAAGAACATCAAGATTATGGATCACCAAAAAGTGGAGATCCCAAAAGCCAACGGCTGTAAATAAGACCCATCACCAAAACATGTCTTAAATACCACTAACCTCACCAAGAACTGTTCGTGTACTAACTTTTAGAGGGACTCTAAACGTAGCAGCAAGTCCAGGTCTTCTGGGGAAATTACATTAATGCTGAACCTTTGGGCCAAAAATACAAAGCACAACTGAACCAGAAGGAATGTTACAGTGATTTCTGGACATAATCAAGTTGTACCTTTAGATTACTATCATATCCCTACTAAATATTATTTTTTAAAATGTGTATTCCCACTTCACAATGTGTGCTCACATGTGCACTGAGGTAACAGAAAAAGATTCAATTGCATAGTGCACCGTTGCAGGTTTGGTCACAGTTTCTTGTTAAATCCAGTGCTTGACAAACAATGAACCCAATGATGAAGTATCTTTTCCTTTTATTGTCCCACCTCTTAAAATAGACGCTCTGTAATGTTTTTGGATGTGCATACACTACCTCTTTGTGTGAAGGCGACACTGATCACATTAAGCTGTGGATTGTAGTTCACATTTTGCACAAAGCAGTTTTGGTGTCAGATTATGTGTAATTTACATTAATAAAAAAAAAACATAAAATAAGTCCTCTGACAAGGGTGGCCTTTTGTTGTCATGTAAACACATATACAGTAGATGAAGCAGCTACATTTATTTATTCAGGGCCCTGTTCTTCGTACATGTATGACCCAGTGAGTCAGATTTTTTTTTTTTGGTTCTTTCAAGCTGTCTTAATTAATATCTGAAACTGTTGTTAGAGCAACAAGTCTTAAACCTGAACTTGCAAAATGGCAGGCTTATTAACAGTTTGCTGGATCATGAACCACATGCTACATAAAGTAGTTTTTAAATACAAGTCTCTCGCTTCCTTTGATTTATAATCCAAGTGATGTAATTTTAGAAGAGAACATGCAGCTTATTGAGGAATCTTTACTTTTTTATCACAACTTAAGTTACCTTAAGTTAACTTAAGTTGCCTATACTTATACATGATCAAATATAAACAAAATAAAGGTCTGTAGAGAAAAAAGAGGCAATGTAAATGTAGTTGAGATACTGTGAGCAAAAATACATAAATGCAGCCAAAAGATTCTGTTTAAAAGAACAATGGAGCCAGAACAGCATTTAATTTGACACTATAATTAAAATTTGTCATTTGAACACTAAAACTTATAAAAGGTCTAGTGTGCAGGATTTAGTGGCATCTAGTGGTGAGGTTGCAAATTGCAACCAACTGAAATTTCTCCTGTGTGTCAAGCATGCGGGAAAACTTTGGCTATTGATGCGAAAATGCAGCTGGCTCTGTCTAGAGCCACTGTTTGGTTTGTCCGTTCTGGGCTACTGTAGAAACAATATCACAAAGTCAAATTTACATAGACAAAAGCTGGTCATTCTAGGTAATGAAAACACAATGATTCTTAGTTCCAGGTAATTATACACTAAAGAAAACATAGATATGAATATTATACTCAATTTCTGCCAACATATCCACCTAAATCTTACACACTGGACCTTTAAATTATGAATGGCTTTCACAATTAGGCTTGATTATCTCTTAAAAGTCTCTTGCATATCCACTGAGGAGACCCTCACCTCATCATGTACCAGCATTCACTGGTAATATCTAATGTTTAACAGTATGGAAACACGGTGGCAAACAATGTAGAACAAAATGATACCCATATCAATGCAAGTTAGTTCACACATAAAGAGACCATTTATCTATTGCCTCAGTACATGCTGGGAAGGCTCCCAACACACCTACCTTATTATCTATAATCAGTCTTGCTCTGCAGTCAAGCAATCATGTTAATGTTGATCATGTTTTCAAAACTCTACACATTTTGCCTTTATTCCAGAATAAGAGTGCAGTGTTATTTGAATTATGTTTTATTTTGGGAGGAACTGTCCCTTTAAAAGATTGTACTGGCAGAGGAATATTGTCATTTGAAATTACACACTGGATGCCCAAGGAAAAAAAGTAAAGTTTTATTTATATCAGATTACCATCGACTCCCCCCCAAACATAACATCAGGTGCACAGCAGTGTGGCACGCTTAAAGTTAAAGTGATATATTTTTTATTGTTAAAAAAAAATCCAACAATGAGTGTTGTTTTTGTCAGAGTGAGAGCATACATACGGTTTGTCTATCTAAATGTGTGAAATTGATTTGTGAAGAAGCAGAGTAACAGTAAGACACAGAGATCATTACAACACCTGAGTGACAGCACATAAGTATGGTTAGTTTTTACTTAACGGTTCTCTTAAGATTACATGCCATCGTCAAGATAAAGTGCGCTAAATCCATTCAGTCAAAAAAGCAAAAAAGGCAAAGTGAACACAATGTTACAAATAAAAGAAAGCTTAGGGAAATAATTATGTACAGATTTACTGTGCAGGCAATTAAAACAAACAGCAAGAGGAGGGACTGAAATGCTTACTGGTGGTCAGAGGGGGAGAATGTAAACAAAGACAAGGCATTATGGCGTTGCAGCCGTGGCTGCACATTCACCGATGTGGAAAAAAGGCTTGCATGCATTACAGTTATGCCACTTTTTTTTCTTTTTTACAAAACAGCACGGTTTACAGACAACCTAATGAGAGAGCTTGAAATGTGACATAATCTTCGTACCAATGGTAGAACTGGAACATAGTTTAAGCACCTGTTGGGATTTTCACAACAGTCCCATCTTTAACATCTCGAAAATAAAGTTCATTTAAAACAGATCTGAGATCAGTTGCAAAACTTTTTAAAAAGACAAAATGCATGCACATGTATTCCCAGATGCCCCGTGTTTTCTAAATGCATGTAAAATACTATTAATATGGAAATGTTGATAATTTTGTTGTGCTTAGTAAACCGGTGTCTTCATGAGATTTGGGGGGAAAGAAAATAAAAGGCATGGTGCAGACAAGGCAGTGACACAGTTCACAGATATGTACTGAGTATTGAGCATTCATTTGGGAGATCTGTTTTGGAGGGCCCTCAAATAGTGAGGAGAAACTGAATTTTCTTGCATATTCAGGCACACACAAGCAAAACGTCCCACCCTGAAGGTCAGCTTTTTGTACGTTCAGAGAGCCGGGGTTCACATTCCGCTCAAAACTCCGTATCATGAGGTCACTCATTACTGAGCAGTGAGCTTTTCAACTTTCTAGTCCCACTCCTCCTCCTTTTTTTACCCATCAAAAAGGAGCAGAATAATATTTACAAAGTAGAAATTGATTAGATACTACAGAAGCAAAACTGAGAAATAAAATCCAAAATCTTGTACCATGTTTAGTGTTTGAAATGTTAGAAATAAAGTGAAACATGAAAACATAGATACTGATATTTGCTTACTCTGGAAAAGCTGTACCAAAGTTAAAGAAAAGCATTTACATATGTAAAATGTAAACAACTGCAATTAAAAACATAACGCTATAACTGACTGTGACTTCAACTCGTGTTTTACATCACAAAGTAAAAACTTTGTGAAAGTCCCGATTAGCAAATCTGTAAATAAGAGTGTGAGCAGATATATAGAGGAATATTTTGTGTCGATAGTTATTGATATTTGGTTATAGATAAAAGCACATTCTATTCATTTCATGTTACATCCATCATCACCGCAGTGTTACGTTCAGAAAGAGGAAATTTGGCACTATGTCAACACTTTAGTGAAAATATCACCCAACACTGTTTTGATTCGTACAAAAATACTTCTGCACAGAGAATTAACTGTGGATTCGATAGTGTTTTGTCCACAATAAAAGTTTGAACCATATTGTGCTGACAGAAAAAATATGGTACTTTTTTTTTTTTTGTATCCTACAATACACGCAAACATATTGCACAGTTGAAATGTCAAACACAGGAAGGGGAGACTGTCGAAATCATAAAGAGGAGTTTTCATAGATCAGGAGTGCAACCTTTGCTGCTTTGATGACAGGATTGTATGTCGAGTCGTATCTAAATAACAAACAGGTACTGTAGCTGCTGCTGTTACTGAGGGCAACCACAAGGATACAAAGATACAAAGGTTTGTGCGCAGATCATTGCCGGAGAGCCGAGGCTGAATTGAGGGAAATTCAGCCATCAGTGTGGGGAGAAAACTTACAGATTAAACGTCAGGTTATTAAAGTAGTATGGAGTTGTGTTTCCCAGTCTGTTTAGGCTTTGGTTTCTAAATGTGGCTACCTCCACAAAGTAAAATAATGACCAATTTTAGTCTCAGAAACAATATTGAGTCACTAAAACTAAATTATTCTTATCTAGAGTACACTGCAGCTTCCAAAAGGATTTTTACTCTTCTTGGTCCTTTGTTTGTTAGGTCGCAAAGTGATGACTTCTCTGCCGTTGCTGGAGCTCTGGTTGCAGACGTTACTACTCGTGGTATTAAAAACACCTTGGGAAAAACAGAATATATGAGTAATGTCACCCTACTGACAAAATAAAACTTAAAGTGTAACATAAAAAATGATAAACAGAAAGACTCCTCACCTATTTTATTGCTTGTTGTGTGGAGCACCTCTGTCTCTTCTGCCGTTTGCTGTTTGAGTCTCTGGAGATACTTCTCAGCTAAGTACTTAAAAACTAAAAAGAGAGAACCAGCAGAAATGTTACAATACTAACATCTAGAATGAGACTGTTTCAGTTGCATTAGACAAGTTGTCCAAATTTTCAGTAACCCACCCTCGTTGACATTGAGGTCCTCTTTTACTGAAGCTCGGTAAAATCTCAGCTTGAGCCTTTTAGCCAAACCTTCTGCCTCCTCGCTGCAATTGAGATAAAGAAAATACAATTCAAACTCAGTACTATTTGTCTTCAAGGGTATACTACGCAGAATTAAAAAAATGAGACAAATGCAAAAGAAATCCCTCTTCATCATCACTTTTTATCCACTAGAATAGTGTGGCGGTGTATTTATCTGCAGAGACTCTGCCCTCTGCCTTTATCTTCTCATTTTGCTATGTTTGTTTATGTGTGTAGCTACCAGCCAATGCCAGCAGATTTTCTAAAAAGGTAGCGAGTCACAGCATGCATCCAAGAGAAAACTGTGAAAAATGCCTGCAGACAGCTACAAAAAACAAAAAACAAATATAGCTGGTGAAATACTGAGCAGACAAAGTTTGTTCCAAAACAAGAGCGAATCTGAAGTTGGCTTTCATTTTCACTGGTGAGCGCTGAAGGTTAGGATGAGGAGTGACACAGAGTTGGCTTGTTTTCTGTGGGACGGGTAGGTGCCAACGGTTAGCTTAGTTAGCTTTCTAAATTATCTGCTTTTCTGTTATAACAAAGCAGTGTATGTAAAAGCAGTGTATAGTGAGGAGGGGCCACGTTTGAATGTTGTGCTGTGTTTAGTGACCAACAATTACTGCACAGTATACCTTTAACATTCAATGGATTACTGTTACTGTGTGATTTTTGCAACAAAAAAAAAGACACATCTACTTACTTTTTTATAACGGTTTCTTCCAGAAGGTCAATTTTGTTTTGCACGAGAACTGTGGGAATGTCTCCGACCTCCGCCTCCACCTTCTCCCTCCAACTGTCGATAGCCTGAAACGACTCCCTGTCTGTGGTAGAGAAGACTAGCACACATGCTTGGGCCCCTAGAATGTAAAACAACACAGAAACAATTCATGTTTTCAAGTTGGTCATTCTTTAAAAAAATGACTTTGACCTAATATATAGTTCATCCTCCACCTTGAGGATGGAAAACATTGGGTCAACTTTAGAGCAACCCTACTGGAGATTCATTTTTAGCTCAAAGACATGTTTACAGTGCAACATGTGCAGTGCATGTGCTCTGGTTAAAAGCCACGCTGCCAGTGGAGCGTAAAATCTGTGAAGAATCTAAACTTAACTTCAGCGGTCAGGGAGGTCAGCGAGCCAGAGCAGCAGTGTTATATTTGTCATGGTGGAGGGGTCTTACCACGGTAGTAGGCCTTGGTAATAGCGTCAAACTCCTCCTGCCCAGCAGTGTCCCACAGCATTAGCCGCACCTCCTCGTCATTTACACTAAAACAAAGAGAAGGCAGTGATGATGAAATATAGGCTATGATTGATAGAGGAATGTAAACATCTGTGAAACAAGCTGCTTACACTATCTGCCTTTCCAGGAAGTCAACTCCGATAGTCTTTTTGTAGTCCTTAGTGAAGATGCCCTTGCAGTACCGTTGGATCATACTGGACTTGCCAACAGCTCCATTGCCGACCACGACCACCTTGATGGCCACTTCCATGTCCTCCTCCAACATGGTGGCAACCTTTGGCTGGTTTACTCAGTTCCACTCTGTCTGGGTAGTTTCAGTGACGTGACACGGACACATATACCACCTGGAAGTGTAAAATAAGCAAAACATTATTGTATGACATATGTTTGGAGAAGTAAAAGGCATCCAGCAGAAACAGCAGGAAACTAACTGTAGCTTGTATTCCAATGTAAGCTCTCTTTACTCAATAAATCAATATGGATTTCTGTTTATTATTATCAGAGGAACAGTTACAATGAAATTACTCCCTTGTATCTACTTACTTTAGCTTTTATTAGACACCAAACTGAACCAATTTGAGACACCAAACTGATTAATCCATGTGTGAGATCTGTGCTTCTACTAAACTTTGCTCCGATTTGCCAACAAAAAAATAAAAATAGTTCCTTTCCATTAATATGATTTATAATAACTGATATAACTGAAAGTAGTCAGCTTTTATATGATGACATATTAGCACACAAATCAGTGGATCTGGCAATAATATGAAACACAATTTTCCATTTATCTTTTTGTACACATATGAAAACTCTGAAGTATTTAATTTAAATTTTATATAGCCTGCCAAATTCTAAATTTATTACTATCAGCACTACAGTTTACGACAACAACTGCACTGTTGAGGGACTGCACTCTAGTAGACGGTTTTATATGCACAATGACTGGAGTTGTCCTTTTAACTATCATGTGTGCTCACGTCGGACTAGCTGTTGTAAATTTTTACGAGGATCGTGTTTGCAGCGACTGTGCAATGTGTTTATTCTTCCATTAGCAGTGAGAGCAGCAGACTCCGCATAGCAACTGGGTCATCCACAGTTGTATGCGTGTAGCTGCTGGGTGCAATGCTAAACAACATATTGTGGGAAAGCTGTTCCCAGTGGATACTGACAACCTACTGTGTGACTGTGGTGTCCAACAGCCTGTCTGGATTTGAGTCACAATATGTATTGCAGTCAACGATATTATTCATCAACTATAATTGAGTTGTGTGACGCAGCAGTTGTTGGAACAGGCGGGCAAAGAGCGGCTTAAAATAAACAGCGTGCTCTTGTTTTTATAGACTTTTTGATATGAATTCTTTTAATTAGTTTACAGCAAAATATACATTCGGGCTTTGATTTCACCTCTGCAATCTCTTATATATATCTAACTCATATTATGACTCAAGACCCCCTTCTTTCTTTCCAGTTTGATTCACAAGCCAAGTTACACATTTGCAATTCTCTCCTCTCTCTCTGTAATAATTTCTACATGCGTTATTGAAATTTGTTACAGAGTGACAGAAATGGAGTCAAAGGCTGGCTATGTACTCTGGCTGCTATTTTGTGTCACCACCTCTACACACACACACACACACACACATATATATATATATCCTGATGTTAACATCAATAATAGGGGTGGGCAGGTAATAAGTAATGATCAGTTACTGTCTATCACGTTTTATCTTGAATATTCTACTCAAAGTGTGGTTCAATCTGAAAATTTAAAATTAAGACATCAACGTTCTCCTACAATCATTTCTAAAATACCTGAGATTGGCAGCCGAAAATGAGAGTTCCAGTGTGACACCCCATTACCATCAACGCCAGTATGATAAACACCAATCAGACATTTAAACAACTGATTTTCTGTATCAGCACAAACAACTATCCTGTGTATATTGTGGGTCTTCCAGTTATTATATTTTTCTATCTACAATGAGATACTGTTGTCAAAAATATTGATCTATCAATACATATCGATTCTGAGTATTTAAAACTGTGTCAATACTCAATTTTTTGCGGTATTGATACCCCGGTCTGGTACCAGCTGCACTTTCTCCTCTCTCTTGTTAGTGTTAACCTCAGTTATTCTGCTGTTCTCTGCTATTGACCAAGAAAAGAATAGTTGTTGTCATGTTATAGCTTTGCTTTATTTAGCTTTTTATAAAGAATTTCAAACTATATGCCCTGAATGTCAATTTTTCCCTGTGATGTTAAAAATAGTATTGAATATCAATGGTTTTTTAGATACTGTATCAAAGTTAGAAATCCCAGTATGGTGACAACACTACAATGAGACAATTTTCCCTTTGATGCTACACATATTAAAACATGACAGACAATCTGAAATGTACTCCTGTATTTTAGATAGCAGGTTATCCTATGCATTACAATGCACATATAAATGAGGTCTGATAAGTATGTAGAAGACAACCCACCTCCCCTCCTGGACTGTGAGTCATCTTCACAGACTCACCATTGCTTTCCCCCAGGCCTCAAGGTGGGGCACCGTTAAGAGACAATGTTACAGAGAATAAAACTATTATAATGCTATAAGATGTACTACTTATTTCTGTTGAGACTTGCTGTGGCTGCAGGTGGTATTTCCAAAGTCTGTGAGGGGAATTAAGTATTAAGTCAACTGTTTATTCTGCTTTAACACCCTCAAATCACAGTGCCTTGCCTTGGTCAAGATAGGACCTGTTGAATAGCTGGCAGGAAGGTCTCCAGGTACCAAGCAGCTGCTGGTGTAGCCCGTTAGAGATGACTCAAAGACTGACTGTGCCGGTGAGGAAAGATGTAAAGCTAGCAGACCCACAGAGTGAGCAATGTCTTACCTGTAAACTCACGTTTCAGATCATCCAGTGTCCACCAACATGAGCTAATCCACATTCACATATCTTCAGCCTGCCTGTGCTCTTCTCTGTGGCAGGAGGAGACGCCAGTGACTCCGGTGCTAAGGTTACCTAGCTAAGGTTAGCCACTTTTCCCAGAGAAAAGAGCCCTCTGCTCCGCCCGTTAATGATGCCAAGCTAATGACTACTCGTACCTAATGCTCTCTGCATCAAAACGTCGGGTAAAGTTTAACTAACGTCGACAACTGAGTAAAATCTGTGACATTTACTGCATGAAAGCGCATTGCTTTCTATCCGCAAGCCTTCGTTCCAGCTAACTACGTTGCGCATGAGAGTAACTAGCCAACCAGGCAACTGGCTAGCTCGCTAATGTTTGTTGCTAAGCAGCAGGAGTCTTCTTCTTCTTCTATTACTGTTTAGTTTGTGGCGGTGTTGAGGTATCGCATTACCGCCACCAACTGGTATACTGTAATAATGATAAAAAATAAAATGTCAATACTGTGTACATTGCTTTCCAGAGAAACTGATGTAAAGGTATAAAATGTGCATATTTTCAGTAATAATAATAATGATACTACTACTACTACTACTACTACTAATAATAATAATACTAATAATAAGTAAGGCTTTATTAATCCCAGCAGTTTAAGAGTCAGAAGCAGGTAAAACATGTGATTACGTCATAAAAAATGACAAAACAGATAATAAAATAAAATAAAATAAAATAAAATTAAATTAAATTAAATCTAAATACATATACACCCTTCTCCTATACAGATACTGTATGTTCATGATTGATAGTAGCACAGGGTAACTGAAATACACTCATGGTGTGTAGTATATTTACTGTAAAGATATAGAAATGTAACCTATAAATATTATTGCACAGTAGTGGTTGAGTATTGTACAGTATGAAATTGCACAAGCATGTTACACAGTATAAATACAAAGGATATGGATGTGAACATATATATGTGAATATGTATTATATGTATTTTATGAATAAATATTCTATCTATCTATCTATGCTGTCTTGTTAAAGAGTCTGACTGCTGTTGAAATAATTTGCAAAATAAAGCAGAACATTTGAATACTTAAGTAAAGTGCATGTACTTTGGTACAGTTCTTGAGTCTATAAACTTAGTTACTTTCCACTACAGCCTATTTTTGACATTTGTTGGAATGTTATGAATATTTATTGTGTTCGTGGATTTACACTTAATTACAGAACAACCAAGATAATAGTTTATAGTTTTTCAAACCTTCTATTTACTTTTATTAGTAACTGCAGGGACTATCTCGTTAAATAGACACACTGGTACCTACATTTTGCATTTTAGAAATCACAAATCTGCATTTCAGGTTATGGTAAAACCACAAGTTCTGGGTGCGTTTGTTATGTAGTGCAGATAATCCCGAAAGCCGCTGTTGCACTTAGGTCGACGGCGGGAAAAAAAGTCATAAAAATTGCACACTAAATAAGCCAGTGCTTATTTTATATATTCAGCTGCACGACTGGTTTGTAGTCATCATAGAAAACTGAGAAGCATTTTCTTCTTGTATGCTTTCACAAAGGATATCGTCAATGGCAGAGACATGGCAGGCCGGCCGGAACAACTAAACGAGCGCTCACACTGTGTGACAGGTTTCTCTTCCTGGTTTGTCTAAAATCGTCATCATTTACCCGCGTTAGTTGAACCGCCCACTTTGTTTGGCGGGATTGAACTAAGAAGAAGCAGCTTCATCGTCTAATCGGTAATGTAACGACAATATAACCGTTTAAATGCTGCTATTGTACTTGTTTCAAGTTGTGTGATACGTCCCTGGAATAGTTTTAGTCGGTCCTCGTCGACCCCGTTTCCATGGAGTTAACTGCTGTGTGTTAGCTAGCATATGTGTCTGCGTTGGGGAAATGTGTCATTGTTGTTGACTAACTTTGCGCTGAAGATACAGTATTGTTAGCTTTAGCGAAGTCGTTTCATGCTTAATTATGTCGTGTGGGTACAGCTGGTTTTATGGGAAAGGGGGATACCACTTATTTAGTTGTGTTGTAACACAATAAATTGCTAACGTTAGCTAATGTTATCAGGTCATTTCAATGGTTTGATGCCTGTCAGTTTGTGCCTTATGTGCAGAGAGCTGCACAATAGACCTTGTTCAGTGTAAGCAGCTTTGTAGCCAAGTTGTTGCAGATGAAAACATATTTTGACATGGATAAAATGCTCTCTGCATGAATATTTTCTTTCTATACCCTTACATGTTCTTTAACAGGTGGACTATGATTTGTGGTATGTGAACACATCTGTAATCTGCTGCCCATCTTACAGGGGCCCAAGTTATACAGCTCAGACAATAGGCAGTATTTTTAATGTTTTTGTGTGTGTAAAGAGGACAGACCAAATGAGGTAAATGGATTGCTAATTTTTGACAAGAGGGGCGTCTAATAATTAGTCTCAAACACACACACACACACACACACACACACACATATATATATGTATATACATTTTATTTCCCCCCCAAATGCCAGCAACCATTTAATGAAGACAAAATATCTGAAGCCTCTATCAACAGAAATACAGCGTGGTGCATTGGAGAAGACACTTGCTACTTATTTCATTTTCATGAACTTATATTGAAGCTCCCACTGGTCTCTACTGAAAATTGTAGTTGTACCAAACATGCCAGTGTGGTGATGATGACTTGTATCCTATTGTCTGGTGATACATGATGCTTCTTTATTAAAAGACATTCTTATTTTCCTATACCATCAGGAACTATGCTGTTTTCTGGCAGAAGAAGGAAGATCGCCGCCATTGAAGGCCAGGCGGAGCTGTATGGACATCCTCTGCAGTTCTATGTGCAGCCTCCTCTTGAAAACATCTCTCTTGCTGAATTTGAGGCGTTTGCTGTGGACAGACTGAAATGTAAGACCTGGGTCTCTTTCCAGTCTAATGATATTTAAATTTAGTGTTTTCACTGCTGTAATGAAATACATTTGTAATATGCTTAAAAATGGCCTGATATTTATAATGTCTGTTTTTGTTACCACTACAGTGCTGAAGACAATTGAGAATTTGGGAGTGAGCTATGTGAAGCTGTCAGAGCAGTACACAAAGAAACTGGAACATGAGTGTAAAACCCTGAACTTTGCGTACAGATCAGATGCTGTGAGTATGTTTAACAGGATGCACATTGTCACATTACTGCCTGCCATGAGTCATAAAAGCTGCTTACTTGCCCAAATAAAGCTGAATTCCCATAGCCTAAATTAATGTAAGATGGCATACAGGTATTGTAAACATCACTGTTGTAAATAGTATACAACACGCTCTTGACTTGTGGATATGGTCACAAAACCTTCTTTAAAAATCTTTTATTTTACCTTGCAAGTAAAATTATGCCCAACAAGCCAACACAAGTTAAAAGTTGTGAATCATGACAACAAATATGTCATAAAAATACTGTACCTTAACCCATTAAGGATGACCGAAAAACTCAGACTGGACCGACTGAATTCGAGAAACGAAGAAAGGACCATATCTCCCACTTCATCCTCAGACTTGCCTACTGCCAAACGTAAGTCTGTAGTTTCTGAAGAATGATTGTTGTTAATAAAAAAAAGAATAAACATGCTGTGAAATTGAGTGTCTTAATAAATGTTTATTTGTAATTGCATCTTAAAGGGAGGACTTGAGACGGTGGTTTATCCAACAGGAAGTCGATCTTTTCCGCTACCGCTTCAACGAGCTGTATCCCGAACAAAAGCTTGAATTCCTGCACAGAAATAATCTGCAGTATGACACGGTAAGTTTTAACACCACTTTTTACTTTGATGTAGAAAAATACTTTGACTCAAAATGTTAATTTATTGCTTAAAAATTACTACAATATTTGAAGGGTTTATTTGAAAACCAGATAACTCAATTTTCATTTATTTTCCATATTTGCCGTATGTGTGTATTTGCAAGCCAGGAAATATCAGTCAAGCAGATGTTGGATGTTTTCATAAGATATTTCAGGGTTTTTACATTTTTATAAAGCAGGTTTTTCTTGTACGATCAAATAAATATCAATCAAATTAGTGGTTATTCATTTTAAAAATATCTCTTATCTGTTTTTACAAATAAAATATATACAAATAAAGGCTTGTGGACTGATCTGAACAGGGCACTATATGAAAGTGTTTTTAGGATATGTATTTATACAAACCTTCAAATATGAGCAAAACTGTGTTTAGACTCTGAAAGTAGTGAGCAGAGTTGAGGTTTTATATCAGCTAAAATGATATCTACTGATGTCACTAATGACAGATACTGTTCGGCACATGTCTCCCCTGACTTTGTAGGGTCCTGTTGTAATTGTGGAATAATTAAAAATCTGACTGAAAAAGAAGCCGACACAGAATCTCATGTATTAGTGGATATTGGGAAAAGAAAACCAAAAACAGGGCAGGGAAAGTAATATTTGTGCTCAGCTGCATGTTCACTAGGTGGAGCTGTTTGATCACTGTAACAGGACCCATGAATGTTGAGGGTTTCCTTGAAGGGTGATAAAAAAAGTTTTAATGTTAAAAGCATTTGTCTTGTACTATAGTTGTTTTAATGTGTGAACAAACAGTGTTTCCAAGGTGATATACACACGTGCGATTTTTAACATTCGTAGTAATCCTGATTAAATGTGAATTTCTGTTTTTAGTGTCTTTTACTTTTAAGTGCATCTTTAGACCCACTCAGGGAAGGCACTGCAACAGGTTTCCATGAAATGGAGGTGACTCCTAAAAGGAAAAATGGAAAAAAGCTATTCAATAATTTATCCAAACATAATGTGTCAAGCAAGGACGAAAACGGCGCGTTCATCTGATAAACGATGTGAGCCTCAGCCTTCAGTGTCTAAACACTGGCGAAGTTCTGTCTGTGCAGCTCTTCGCTGAAATTCATCACTCTCATCAATAACTTTTCAGATTAGTGTCGAGGAGAAGAAGGCCCTGTCGGATAAACTTGTCAACTCCAGTTACGCCGTCAGTGGAATCACCGTGGAGAACCAGGACTTCTACAAAGTGAGTTACTCATTTCTCTCTTTCTCTCCACTGAGACCACTAATAATGTTTAAGTGCCTATGCCTCCACAAAACACATTTTATGTACACCGTTATTCTACGATTTATATTCCTGTAGTTCCCACAGTGAATGAAGAAGCAAGCCATCGAGACATAGTGCTGTTAACTCATTGTTTTGTGTTCTAAATGTCAGAACTTTGAAAAAGAAAAGGCAGTGTTAGCATTGGTATCTTCACAGACAAGAAAATGTTCTTTTGTTAAAATCACCCTGTAATTATCTTCAGTGATTATTATCTGCATTTACCATCAAAAGCTCTAGTGTTTCCCCCATGAGTCCATTATTGGGCTACTTTTGAGTTGTCAATGCTCAGTTTGACAAAGACGTGTCCAGAATCATGAAACAACAGCAACTCTGCACTGTGGATTTTCATGTTAAAGGTAGTGCTGCACGATTTGATAAAAATGTGCGATTGCGATTTTGAGGACAATATCGCCATTGCGGTTGCAATTACTTAAGCAATATCACACGAGAGGGAGTGATGTTATACTCATATATCGTGACGGCTGTGATTCGGTCATAGGCACGTGGCTGCAGGCCGAGTGCCGAAGACAATCACAGCCGTGACAATATCTGACAGTATGTTGCTTTTCTCCAAGTCATTGAGCTCCGCTGATGAAACACTGACAAACCTGGATGTGTGCTCAGATGGATTCAGCTTCTCCTCTCCCTCATCTTCCTCTGATGACCATTCATAGTTCAATTCAAAACTTATTTTAGGAAATAAATCCATATTTTTGGCTGTTTGACAGTGGATGAATTAATTAGCCTACAACGCAACTGCTGACCTAACTGACACTAACCGTCAGTTTTGATTTGATTGTTGATTGCAATCAGCTGTGAGGCGGAGTGATACATACACAGTGAAATAACCGTGATGTTGTACTCCAATATCGTCACGGTTTTACTGTCTCTCGACCAATCAGATTGCAGGGCCGGAACTAACTGTTGTATAAAATATAATAAATAAATGGTACCATGAGTCTTCTTGCTTGATTCAGTGTTTCCCCTACATTATATGAGGGGGGCACTGACCTGAGCTGACATAGTTATTGTTAGGGACAGTGTGTAAATGACCATCAACAGACTGCTGTTACACACAGTCAAACATGGCTCTCGCATAGCAGCGCAGCACGGCACTGTACCTACAGCGGAGTGGAGCCTGTGTTGTGTTCAGGCGTTGTCACATAAATGACAAATTCCAGCATGTGAATAGGCCGTTGCACAACACAGCAGCATGTCATGTGGGCCGAAACCGAGCAAAATTGCTCAATTTTTCATTTGTTATTACATAGATTGTTACAGAGTCCATGATTTTTCCTGTGTCTCTTTGAGGTCTTGTCGTATGACGTGACACTTACGAATGTATGTGTAATTGTGCTTTGTTGTTGTTTTATGAGGGTCTCAGTTGTCTCTTTGTCTTTGAAGTTACTCAGCTTGTCTTTCTCTCGCATGCATTCTTCTACTTTTCTCTGTGCTGTCTCAAGTGCTGATATAGATTGGTCGTGTTGCCGCGGGTCGTGGCGACTTTAACTTTTAAAGTTTTACACAGCACGTCTTTCTGGTCAACACTGCCATACCTGAATCCAAAGTATCGCCATATAATAGGCATTGGGTTATTTTTTGCCACCAACTCAGCCTGTTCTTGGTCGTGCTCATGCTCTTCTTCAGCGTCTGTGTTGGTCACTGCTGCACACCAGGTCAGGTCACCTGACCATATGTGCTTTACACACCAGGATAACTTGTGGGCGTGATGTCAACAAACTCCACACACTACAGGAGAGGTAGTCACGTCCACAGGCACACACGTTAACAGTCATTTACATTAAATTGCAGCCTTTTATGCGGTTATGTAATCGCACAGCCTGACATTGCGATTGCAACTGCGATTAGATTAATCATGCAGCACTAGTTAAAGGGGCACTCCACCAGTTTTACACATGATGTTAAGATTACTTGTTATGAGGGTTACTAGTCGGCCTGTTGAAACTCTGGATAGAGCACTCGGTTTGAAAGAATAACCTGATGATGTCATCAGACTTCAGATTTTTAACAGGAAGGCTGCGTTACACACTGAAGGTGTGGATTTTAAAAGTTGTGGTGTTTACTAGTCATTGAAGGTCAAACAAAAGATGCTTCAGAGCAGTGGCTCCAGCTTCAGGGTCCAGATTTCTCCTTAGTCATTAGTTCAAGGTCCACACAGTTTAATATACTCAGCATCATTCTTGCTTTTGGCCATGTCGTCGAGCAGGTTTGCTGTCCCTCAAGTGCCTCTCAAAGTCAAGGATACTTCCTTGGTAGGACAGGTCCTTCCAAGTGAGGTCCTTCAGAGGCTAGGCAAGACTCCCTCCTAGCATTCAGTGAACACACACGAGCTAGCGAGTGCCCAGGTGTGCGTCATTGACAAGGCCCTGCCTTTAATTCTAGCAAATCATGCACAAAGAATTGTAGGTGCTTCATGCCCACTGAGAATACAAACATGCATCCTTGAAAATTCTCTGACTCAGTCCTCGGCAGAATTCAAAGGATTCTTGACACTGATCCTTGACAGTCCTTCTGTGGGATTCGATGACGTAGCATCCTTGAAATTCAGCCGAAATTGAAGGATCCTTCCTCAACTTTGAGAAGCACCATCTGTCAAGAAGCTGTCCGCTAGTCAGCAGAGAACGGCAGAGAACGGCACTTCAAAATAAAAGCTCTGTGCTGGAAATTCACCATACTTCAAAATAAAGTGTTTTTTACAAACTTGACACGTTCACGAGTCACTTGTGGTCCATTCAGAATGGATACGCAACCCACTTTGGGGGACCAGGACCCACCATTTAGGAACCACTGATTTAGAGTGCCATTATGGGTAACGTAAGCTCCAGAGTGTTTTTGGAGCTTGACCCATACTGAGGACTAAAAGTCAGAGTATCTCGGCCTCTGCTGTTACAAGTTTGACCTTTTCTTTTTAAATCTATCTCTTGCGAGTCCCCCAGCTGTATGGAGGTGCAGTGCTAAGTTGCTGCAGCACCCCTCTATGATCATTACAAACCATCTTATAACAGGCAGAGTCCTGCATCAGGTCAGGCACCCGGCTGGTGATCTGCCAAATAGGTGATTGCGGGTGGTGTTTTGTCTTAATTTTATATCCGGGTTCACTTCTGGGTTAAACAAGGAACACATGGGTCGGACTGCTGGTGTCAGATGATAAATATATTAAAATTAAATAAGAAAATAATAATTTAATTGAATATTTTAACCGTTCAGTCCCTTGACGGCAGACTTTTTTACTTGTCGGCTCTGTCCTCTCTGTGCCAGCTGGAATATGAGAGCCGCTTCAATCAGGAGTGTTACTAACAGGCACGTTAACTGTGGAGATGTGCTGCTCAGTGTTATGAGAATATGCAAAAAAATATTAATTTAAATTGTATTTTCTGAATTACTTCCGTTTTTAAATTTATTATTTTGGTTTCACATGTAAGAAATGGCCCAAAATGATCACACTAGACGTGTTGCCTGACCGAATTATTGAAACAGTGCATGGGTATCAGAGGATTTGCCACCTTGGTCAGGCCGCAGATCTTGTGTTGGCGGATTGGGTCAGGTCAGCTTGTGACACTAATTGGTCATATGTGCAGGTGGCGACGGAACAGGTGCGGTATTTCACATCGCCATGCTGATAACAGGTTAAATGATTACTTGGCCAAACATTGGGCAAACGAACCCTCTTTGTCTTTGTGAAACCAACCACCACCACGACATGTAAGATCACACACTTTGCAGTGTTTAATGCAGCTAAACTGTGCGACATGGATCTAATAAACTTGGGTACAACATCAAGTTTGATGTATGCAGACTGTACGATGACAGCGCCTACTGAATCGCAGGCTAAATAACCTGAAGTTTGTGGGCACTGTAGACTGCTGTGTGTGTGTGTGTGTGTGTGTGTGTGTGTGTGTGTGTGTGTGTGTGTGTGTTTGCTAGCTGGTAGTTTGCTCACCTGGCAGCTGCAACTCCACCGCCATTTCCTTCCATGCTTTACGCAATCATGTTAAGAGCTGGAGGACACATCTTACAGGCAAGGCTTCTGCTGCCACAACTCGATAAGGTTTTCCTCTTTGCTGGAATCCCACACGTTTCTTTTAGCACGTTTAGCCTCCATGGCGAGCTGCTATCCGTCTGTTTGTGTGTGTTTAGCACCAGTGCGTTATTTCATGCTGCGTTTCTGTAGGTTGGTTAGTAGACATTGGCCTTAACAGCAGTCACACAGTGAGTGGTCATCCCAAATTTCTGACATTGTCAGAATGTTATCCCAGGCCGGCCATCCTTGAACATCTCTCACCGCATAGTGTGACGTAGGACCACCGTTTTGGAGCCACGACTAAAGATATTGTCACAGTTCTTTCACACTGGTCATCTTTCTTCTGGGACAGAACAAAATCACACAGTGTATACCTGGCTTTGCACAATGTCTTCAGTGACGTCAATCAATATGGATCGAATTTACAGGAAAACTTGCATCTATAGTTTGGAGTAACTTCTGCCATGTGTCAAGTGTCTTGAACTAATTACTGCACAAGTTTTCTGATGCGTTTCACTTCCACTGTGTAATCCTAACATGCCCAAGAGGACCAGCCAAGCAGGGCAGTGAACTGCCTGTAAAACACTGATTTGTCTGCTTAGTTCTATTTTCTTCCTCAGTTCCCCTACCTTCGGGGCCATTATTTTGTCAGATGGAGACAGACCATTTATGATATGAAATAAGTGAGAAAATATTGGTCCCTGAGGCAGTTTTAAATCAACTTATTGGAGAACTCATGTTCTCCCAAATGTAGAATTTCCACTCTGCATGAGCACCTTGCCTTACTTCTAAAGAAATGTTTTGGCATAATTTTGTTGAGTCACTGAATGTTCATGTAGTGGAGGAATCAGTATGAATGGTAAGCCTGGAAAATAATGGGCTGATTGACAGATTACTGTCATATCCCATCACAGCTGAGTGGATTTAAATCTAAAGTTTGTCTGTTCACAAAATGAAAATGAAGGGGGAAAATGTCACGGCCTGCTACTTGACTTTAAAAGTACATTTTAGGCCCTCTTACTGACAGTCTTAGTGGTTGAGAGCATGTAAATCATCACACACCCTTTATTAAACAGCACTAGAGTAAGTGTAAGTCCTCATATCACAGCTAAAATGATGAAAGTGTTGGCCTTACACTCACTATGCATGCAAATGGTATATTAACATCTATATCTTTTAAATGCATTCATAATTTAAACATTTTTTTTCCTCTCCGGTTCTTGTTTTATTTGAAAGGTCCCATTTCAAGATGCCCTGGATCTAGTGCGAGCGAGGAAAGTGTACCTGAAAGCAGGCTACGTGTACATCCCTCACCAGGACATTGTCACCATCGTACTCAACGATTTCCGCACCCGGCTATCGAAAGCTCTCGCAGTAAGTGTTTGCAGCTCTTCACTGTTTTAGAAAGGATGAATAATAAGTCCTGTAGTATCACACACAGCTCAAAGACAAATGAGAATTTGCCTTTGAACTTAACGTGACAACTCCAGTCATTCTCTGCTGCGTTTCATGATGGAAACATAAATTTATATTGTATGTGTATGTACAGGACTGTAAATCAAGACTAGAAATGTCTTGCAATATAATCCAATATAACAACGACTCTGAACTAAAATCAAGTAAGAGAGATTTAATAAACACCCTTCTGACCCTTCTACACCTTCGATATGTAGTTTATGTAGATACATTCCGTGTATACTGTAAGTCTGGGTCCACAAGAAAAAATATTAAATTTCAGCTGTGGTTGTTTCTCTCTGTGCCCTGAGGGAAACTGGGAAAATGCAGGGTTCAGATGAGGGGAATTAAGTATGCACACATGACATAAAATGTCTAGAGGGAAGATTTAGGACAGCAAGTATGAAAGTGCTCATTATCCCTACAGGCATGATGTTCTTTTTTTAAAGGCTGTGGAAGGGGGTATCCGCATGCTCATGCATTGCATCGTTGAAAGCCCTCAGGGACGTGGAACATGGTGTTTTGGGGACCAGAGGCATTCTTTATAATACATGTGAGAAGACAGCCAAGGTTGAGTTACATCGTGGCGATGGGTCCTGACTAGGGAGCAGGCACAAGCATGCTTAACAGCCATAGGCAGTGGCACTTACTGGTTTATGAATAGACTTTTCCTATTAATGAGGTGGAAGAAATCTGCAATATGGATGACTCACAGCCAAAGAGAGGAAATGATGAAAATGCCAATATAAAGACCTGCAAATCGTTACTGTTCTGATTGGAGTCTCAACCTTTGTAATCTACATACAGTTATGTAGATGTCATGTGTCATTGGCCAGCGTTATGTGTGAATGCTACACCTGAAGTAATCATGTAAGCATTACTTACATTATTGTAACAGTAGTGATAACAGTGACAAAGAGAAGATCGTGTCCTCAGTCTGATCCATGATGTCTTTGCCATTAAAGGCATTTTTATATTAGGTATGATTGACTGATACCGTGCCCGAGTACGAGTGCCCCTCCTTTCCACTCTGCCGCCGCTCAGTATTCACATTAGTAATGTTGTTTCGTACTCAAGTACACTTGTCACTGTGTGACATGTTTGTTGTGCTTCAGTGTAGAAAAGGGCACAGTAGACAGACACTGCTGCCCCGGGGACCATCATCAGCAGGGACCGGCGGAGCAGCAATGCGAAGCTCTGCTCCTGGCCAGAGGAGGAGTCGCTGCTGTCGGGCACAGAGCTCTCTGCCTCCCACCAGAGCCCCAACTGCAGGTTGAAGGCAGCAACAAAGCTGCAGCAGGCTTTGCTGCTGTCTGTTATAGAGGCATCAGTATTAAACTGAGACTGTTTCATAACCACTTAAAAACTCTTTGTAGTTGTGTTAGATAGAAGTTGGTTCAGGTGGTGTTCACACCTGAGACTTACCGGACCAGAGTACACATGAACCGGACCACCTTTTCAAGTGGACTTGAGCATGGATTGGCATGCCTGGGTACAGTTCTCAGTATTCGCACTAATCAAACTGGACCCTGGTTTAAGTGTGCTGGACCCGGGCTCAGGTCCTTGATGTGAAAGCCCCCTTAGATAAAAAGCTTGAAGTATACATAGGTCTCTGAAGAAAAAAACTATGTATTAAACTTCTTTTGAATTTAGTGGAAAAATATGGGATCAATATATCGGTGTGTATTACTCCTGCACTGGTCATATGTGTGGAGCAGCACGGTGGGGCAGTGTTTAGCATTGTCACCTCACAGCAAGAGGGTTCCTGGTTCGAACTCCAGGGTGGAGGGGCCCTTCTGTGTAGAGTTTGCATGTTCTCCTTGTGTCAGTGATGGTTTTCTCCAGGTACTCCAGCTTCCACACACAGTCCAAAGACATGCAGGTTAATTAGTGACTCTAAATTGTCCGTAGGTGTGAATGTGAGTACGAATGGTTGTCTGTCTCTATGTGTCAGCCCTGTGATAGTCTGGTGACCTGTCCAGGGTGTACCCTGCCTATCGCCCAATGTCGGCTGGTATAGGCTCCAGCCCCCCCGTGACCCCTGACAGGATAAGCAGTTACTGAAAATGAATGAAAGAATGGTCATACGTGTCACAGGATAGTTAATAAAATCATTGTTGGACGAATGACATATTTACAATATGTCATTCGTCCATTCACAGAGCGCTCTATCAAAAGACACATCAATTGCAGTGCCTTTACAAAGCAGCTGTTTGAGTCTGCCTTATCACCGGCAGTCCTTTGCTTTGTGCACAGACAATCATTTGGCAGTTTGAACAAAAGTCCATTTTGTCCTGTGGTTTTGTTGTGCCGTCCCACTCGTTGTATTTAACTGTGTAGTCACTTTGAGTCAGTGCGTCTGCAGGTAATGCCTGTGTTCATGACACAGAGTGGACTCTGTTTAGCCAGGGATCTAAAATGCCTACTGGCAAATTGGAGCACTCATCTAAAAGTGGGTACTGACAATATGGAATGTACCTAATTAACAAAATTAGAAAATAGTGATAGCTGAGTAGTTTGGATGTGGCTTACTAATCTCCGAGTTCAATGTACTCAATCTAGTGTGATTGGACACTAGATTGTGTGTTGCTCATGGTGTAGTATAGAAAGTCACTGCCTTTGTCGTAATCTTGGCACAGCAGGCACCATGTACGTGATTTGCTTTAACACATGTCCTCCATCGCGGGACAGGCAGGACCATCTTTTCCAAATTACAAAAGGCAAAACAAATAAAAAGAGCAACTGGGTCCAGTTCTGCCATTCTCCCATTTCTTGGTAATTATCCGGACCACTAACTGTTGGAATGGAATAATGCTCCAAAACTATTTTTCTTGTAACTGTGCCATTGTGACTGTTTGTGTGTTGCTATAATGGTTATTCTCCTCCACTGGGGACAACAAAGGGGCATCGCGGAAAATGTGTCATTAAAAAGGCATGAAATTGAAAGCTGCTTCTCCATATGACTGCAGTTACTGGGTGGATGTTCATTTTAACAGAAATTAACAGAAATATAGTATGTTAAGCTGTTTTTTTGGGGGGTTTTTTGCGTCTGTGTAAAGCAGACCTTGAAATGGTTCAGACTGTGGACTCTTGCTTGTTTTGCTGATGGGAGTCATGTTCATAAAGCAATTAAACTAAGTGAAGCTTGTTGTTTGGCACTAATGCGCATACAGTCGGACAGACAGCTGAAACAGTTCACATCGAGCTGAACTCTGTGTTCAGACTGAGACAGGATGTGAAAACCGAACGTCGGGAGCGCTTGACAGTTGTTTCATATGATACAGATGTTTCATAATGGTGTCATTTAATTTTAACGTCATCACTTTAAAGGGCCCCTCACACACCGTGGTGACAGTCGGCCTTCTGGTACCATCATCAAACATTCAGTAACATAAAGTACTAATACTGCAGTCACATGCTACTCAGATGGCCCCATTTCCTGAGTTGGGAAGCTGTTCCTCTGACGTCTGTGTGTTCACGAGCCTTTAAAGCAATACTTCACCCACAAAATAATCGTTTGCGTATCACTTAGTCATGCTGTGTAACCTTGAATTTGTGAAGAAATCTTTGTTTTGCTCACATGCCTCCACATATAATGGCGAACATATTGATTGACTGGGGGCCACAATTAACAACAGCACAACCATCTCTTTACAAACTCTCATACAACTCGTGCAGTATAATCCAAGTCCCATTTATCCAGTCGTATGCTCAGTTCTTCCCAAACACATGCATTTTTGCTAAATTCTTGTAATTTTGCCTTTTAAAACTGACCTTATCTCTGCTCTCTTCAAAGTCAGACTCCAATACTAAGGCTTTTCAGTGAAAATGCATGTTGGGAAGTACTGAGCATACAACTGGATAAATGAGACTTGGATTATACTGTTGTGTGAGAGTTTTTAAATGGATGCCCTTGCTGTTGTTGAATGTGGTCCCCAATCAATGAAGAAGTCAATGATGTTTGCAGTTTTCTGTGGAGGCATGAATCAAGGTAACACGGCATTACTTATTGATATACAAATGGTCATTGTGTGGGTGAAGTATTCCTCTAGGCAGCACGAGGAGCCGTGGTTAGCATTGTTGCCTCACAGCAAAAACGGTTCCTGGTTCGAAGGTCGGGGAGCCACCTTGCATGTTTTCCCCGTCTATGGGCTCTCCTGCTTCCTCCCACATGGACTGTTAGTTGAAGAGGTGTCAGTTTGCCTCCTGAGCACTGCCGAGTTGCCCTTCAGCAAGGCACCAGACGCCCAGAAAGCTCCAGGGACGTTTAATATGGCTGACCCTGTGCTACCCCTTTGAATGAGCATGTGTGTGATGTGTGTGTAAAGAGAGTTCTAACATTTCAGCTGCATTGTGTCAAACTGCTTGTGTGAATCGATAAATAAAACATCTTTCTTTCTTCTTTTACTCCTCTTGCTTCAGTCACTGAGCCGTTACCTTGTATTTTATTGATTGTTCCATGTAGTACTTAATCTTTAATCTTTAACCTGTAATATTGGGCTATACTGACAGTGACCTACAACTATTTACCATTACTCATGTGATGTCCATCTTATCTGCAGCTGACAGCCCGCTCGCTACCAGCAGTGCAGTCTGATGAACGGCTCCAACCGCTCCTTAACCACCTCAGGTAAGCAGCAGCACGATTGATAACTTTGCTGCCACTTTGCCAGGACTCGGTTGAAAAAGAGATTTAGCAGGATTGATCCTTTGGCACCAGAGAACATTGGGGGCTTGTTTCTGGTCTGAGTAAACCCCATCTGTCCATGTAGACAAGTCCAGATGTTGAGGGAACTTGCGGTGCCTGGGTGCGTGTGTAGCATCATCTATTCCTATTGTTACTCAGTCTTGCGGTGATTAGGACTACGCAACATGTGCATTGTTCCTCCAACAATTTCACATGCACTGTATTGGTGGTTTAGTTTTGTGGCCATGCTTTCCCTCAGTAGTAATTTATAAAATGTACATATACAGTACATGCACATGTATGTACAGAGGTGCATTTTCATGGTGAAGATAATACAGACAGGGCTCAGTGTGCACCCTGGATAAGAACTTCCATATTGTGTGGATTAGAGCTGCAGTTATCGGGTATTTTACATATTATTCCATTGAGTAATAGAACAAGAAATATTTTTGCGTCATAAAAAGCAGTAGTAAATATAAAAAGGAGAAAATAAGACAGGTCTCCTGTGTATGTGGGGGTGTGTGTGAGAGAAAGGGAGAGTTTTGTAGTAGCATGCCACCACTCTTCCTGCTGCTTGGAGACTACTTCGCTGGGAGGAAAAGGGACACCAGCCACAGAGACAGACCTTCAGTTAGCAGCTGTAGCAACTTCAATTCAACAAGCGCAAACCCCAGCACTAGGGGACTCTCACCTTAACTAGCAGTCATATTGGTTTACGTTAAATTCTAGCGTTAACGTTACCTTGTGTCAGGTCCACTCTGTGGATTGGATGCTCTCTGATGAGATACTGAAGCATGACCTGCTCTTGTGGTAGGCTAGTTTAATAGACGCATTGTATGGAGCTTGAAATGATCCCAAACTTTGGATGCTTGCTGCCTGTCTCTTCTCTTCGCCTCTCTGTTTTCTCTTTCTCCATTTTGCATTCCCGCACCATGACATGACATCACCTGTCCACAGCGTTGGCACGTTCACGTTGTGTGACAATAATAATCATCTGTGCGAAACACACTGCGCTGTATATAATTATCTGGATTAATCAAAGCTTCAGTGCAACGAATTTGCATTGACTAGTCTTGGTAATCGAGTTACTCAAGTTCCTCGAGGAATCCTTTCAGCCCCAGCTTGGTACCTACTTGATGTTGGGATCAGAGCCAGTGATGTGAACACAGTGCTAGAGGTGTTCCAGGACAGGGAAGGTGCTGTAAAAGCTGTTGCTTCTCCTGATGTGTAGGAGGGCTACATTTCATCTCAAATGCAATACAAACCTGCTGCTTCATGTACTTCACAAAAACATCCAATATTAAAAACTGTACCCAAGAACAGCAAAGCACCTGAAATGTCATGAAAGTTATCAGAACCGCCTCTGACTCCTCTTGCTAAGGCTGCACCTCCTGTAGATGCCTTTTAATGTGAAAACCTTAAACTTGTTCACCATAGAAACTTAATGTGAATCAGCCACAGTGCGCGAGTTTGCATTAAAGAGAGGCTTAATAGCAGCAGCCTTCATTTCAGCTTCAATAGCAGAGGAGAGCAGCTCAGATCACAGTGAGGGTGTTTATCTTACTTTAGATAGAAGTAAGAACATGAATATAGGGGTGGAAGAAGTCGTGTTGTGTGATTGTTGATGGGGATTAGTGGGCAGGTTGTTGAGATTAGTGGGCCGGCCACTAATCTCTTTGGTAGGGGGAACACAATGTGATGTAAAGCAGTGCCATACAGGACTCAGTGGGTTTCCAAAGTCATCGATTTTAAAAGATCTGATGATAGCAGCTTAGCGGGTTTAAGTTTGTTTGGCAGGAGGGCACAGGGCATGTTTTGTATTTATTTTGAAATGATTGTGTCCAGTCTTAAATGTCCGCTCAATAGTGTAAGGTCTAATTTTCTAACAAAAGAATTAATTACATTAAGGAAACAATATAATCAGATTTCATGGCAGCCATGATTGCTTCTAAAATTGCATTACCATTGACTTTTTGTCACAGTCTTGATGATTTATTATTAAAAAAATGTATTTTTCTTATTGTAGCCATGCCTACGTGGGACAGGATTACAGCATCCAGAAGAATGTTGGGAAAATCTCCTTGGAACAAATTGATTCGGTAAGTTGCATCGACCATTTATTCTTAAAATGTCAAGCTCAAGGTGCAATTTCGCCCTCGAATGGGAGGCGTAGAAGGGAAGAAATGAGGTTTGACTGTTAATTTTGGTGGCCCAGAGCTAGGACCAATCAGTTCACATTATGTAACATGTGCCGCTTAGAAAAGGAAGGTATGGTTTAAAATATAAGATGAAAAAATAAACAAGA
The DNA here is from genome assembly GCF_006386435.1 of Epinephelus moara. Taxonomy (NCBI): domain Eukaryota; kingdom Metazoa; phylum Chordata; class Actinopteri; order Perciformes; family Serranidae; genus Epinephelus; species Epinephelus moara. The sequence continues at coordinate 19,021,377 of NC_065524.1, read as the reverse complement.
AGGTAAATAGGTATTTACAGGAATACATGGATTGTAGTAGTCCTTATCTGCATGTTAGACATTAATTGTTGCCTGCCTCCAGCTTTCAGGAAAGTCATTCCCGCTCTGCATGAGGCAGCTCCACCAGAGCCTCAGAGAGAACCACCATCTCCGCCACGGTGGCCGCATGCAGTACGGCCTCTTCCTCAAAGGTATCGGCCTCTCTCTGGAGCAAGCGCTGCAGTTCTGGAGGTCAGAGTTCATCAGAGGCAAAGTGGATGCAGACAAGGTAATACTGACAACATGAAAACTTGCATATATTTTTTACTTTGAAATTCCTGTTAAATGTTGATTTGAATGTGACTTATGCAATAACCTAGTTCACTCATATCATAAAAGACATGAGCAGATGCCGCTATTTTTTAATTCCTCATTCCTCATTTCCTCATTGGGCGGTATCTATATTTCTTGAAATTTCACTGAGGTACAATATATGATGATATTAGTGTGCAGCACAATCTCAGCCCAACAATATAAACTCACAAAATGACAAGAAACTTAATATTATTAGATTCATTGCCCATAATAAACAGAGAAATACAACCATACACTTCCTAAATTTCTCTCTTTCACGAAACTACAACTATTGTTAGCTTAATTGCCTGTTACCTGATCATAAGACACACTTTAAACACACAAAATAAAACTCACCAAAACCATCTTGTTTAGTCATGTTAGTCATTTAGTTAGTTAGTCTATGGTTTGGTCAAAATAACCCCTTTTTTTAAAATCTCTTATCAAATACTTGGTTTTAAAAGCCCATTTATTTGTAAAAGTCCAGTGTGTTGGATTAGGCAAGTGTATTGGCAGAAATGAAATAAAATATTTCTGACTATGTTTTTATTAGTTTAAACTCACTTGTTTTCTTTACCTCTATCAGACACTTTTGGCGTGCTACCTTTGGAAGCCCCGCTGCTCCGTCCAGCACTGACTGTATTTCCCCATCATAGGTGACACAGATGGAAGTCTGGCTGTATTTCCCCATCATAGGTGACACAGATGGAAGTCTGGTCCCCAGTTATTGTCCACAGAACAAGGTTTTCAGAACCAAATAAAACAGGCTGCAGTAAAAGTGTCTCTTGATGTGATATTTTAAAATACCAGGTTTGTGCATTTAGTTCTTCTAAGGCAAGCTTGGGGGTTTAGTGTTTCTGGAGCCCACAGGAACGAAGCACCGCAATGCGCTTTTTTTTTTCTTCTCAGATTAGAATATATGCACTTCCCACAGTTGAAATGAATATATATAAACGCTTGAAGATCCACTTATTACTAAAAGTCTGTTTCACCCAAGAGAGAGAATAAGAACTAAAGTAAAGGTCAAGTTGTCACATTGAAATTTAAACTGTGTTGATGGATTCACGTCGTCAACTCATGCATGAAGTATCATTACAAGTAAAGGTTCCTATTTAAAAGTTGCCGGCAGTTGGCCCACTGAATAATTTTTCTCAGACTACAGCTGCTGGCAGCAAAACATCCTTTCATTTTATAGTTACAGTTTACTAATATGTGTAAAACTCCATGATATGAACAGTGGTTACATGAGCTTCAAAACCAGCCACAACTCATCCCTGAGCAGAGTGACCGTCCGCTACTGACCAATCAACAGACTGCAGTGTTCACAGCTCCACCTTTTAGTACCAGATCTGTGTGCTAGGTACCCCAACAGAGGGGGGACCAAAAATGGAAACAATACAGAACGGTTTCATTGCTACCATCTACAACTTTTCTCAGTAGTGTACCAAACTGAACCGAACCGTACTGTGCTGCTCGGTGGAAACGGGGCTGAAGTATCTCAGTCGGTTGCAATCTGCATCATCACCACTAGATGCCACTAAATCCTCCACACTAGACCTTTAACAGCTTTTCTAAATGATATACAACCTGACAAAATACCCAGCAAGTTTTATTGTTAATTTTTTTGAAAGTTTATCCTTGAACATAAGATCCGTGGACAATAGGACAGCAGTCTTTATGTCTGAATGCGTCTCCCTCTCCAGAGTGCTATTCAACACTTAAATGGGTGGTGCTGTTTCATTCATGACAGAGTGACCCCATCAAAGCTGTATTGATTAAAAGAAAGTTCACTGGTATCATTATTTGCACGCAGCACTGTGTTGAGGCTAATGAAGACTTAAGTGGTTGTGGGTTCAGATATTGTGTCTCTCAATAGAAGACAGAGACACAGTAAAGACATTAACATTTGTTCTGCATGAGGAGAGCCACTACTCTTTATGTGAGTCACAGACGATAGTGACAGGAGACTCTGCGTGATGGAACAGTTCGGCTAGAACAGACAGGATTTCATGCTGCGGATTCTTGTTGTAACGATTTTAATATAAATGCGTTTTAAACGAGCCTGGACTACAGCAACATTTATTTAACAGCTCTGACAGGATGTTGTTAACATTCAGCAGCATTAGGTTTTGTTTCCTCTCTCAGGTCATTAGATAGCTGCAGATATGTTGTTACACAGCCTTAGTCAATAAGGAAATGCATTAACATTTATAAGGTCAGACTTCTGAACCATGTACTCAAGCAAAGCTGTCATGAAAATAACTGCCTGTTAAATAGATAATTGCTCGGCTCGTATTGATTTGCTTTTACAGATATGAGTGTATCGTATCCACTAAAGGCTGTTAGAACATCCTTGTATGCCTCCTCGCCTCGGCTGGCCTATCTAAGAGATATGGAGGATTCAAAGTTCACTGAGGTTTTTGAGTAGTTTTTATCCTCTCTGCAGCCACTTAGGAATATGTTGTCAAGATATCATGCACTCTAAGCTCATGAAATGTGAAAATGAACTTTGAATTTAAGTGAGTTAACTTAATTCTCTGACATCATCTGCAGCAGTAAAAACTAAATCCAGGCATTAAAAAAATAAATTTTAATGTTAAACTTTAAGGATTTTGACAAGTAAAATCGTGGCAGTTTCAGCTCTGACTCACAACAGTTTATGTTTTCCCTTCTCAGCAAAACCCTTCAGGATGTCAGTAACTTTGTTCTCAAAGGTTCCCTGAATGCAACATGCAATACTAACAAATAATAATCAGGCTTATAATCACACATACACACACACACAAAAAAAAACACACATTTCGGGATTTTTTTTTTTTTCTTTCTTTCTGAAACAGCATAATTTGCTTGACATGTCTAATAGATTTGTGAAATATATTGTGGTATATTTCTTAATTTTAAAGGTATAAGTATCAGATTTTTACTTTGAAAACTTACATTTCTAATGTGTCTCCAGGATTTTGCGATGCTGTGATCGCTACAATTAACGCAAATTCAGCCAGTCTCCATGAATTCTGTACGACCTTGCACTTTTGTTAAGTCACTGCAACTATACTGAAAATTTGACTATTTAAAGGGCTAAAATCTCATTTCATTGTGGAGCTGCGCGCAGTGTAGGATTCACTCAGCCCCTCACTTTCTCTCTGTTTATCATGAGACTTCTGCTGCAGGACCAGAGCTCTGTGCTTGGGACAAATTCTCACACACACAGTGACAGGGCTAACTGTTAGCATCACAAAGCTAATGTTACCCAATCCATTTTGATGTCAGTGTGAGATTAACGGCTTGGTGACTGATGTTAACAGCTGCTATTTGGGCATCTGCCCAAGCAGCAAAATGTGATGAGTAGTGATGAGATCATGTTGGGGTGTGTTAGCTTGTGCTAACCAGGTAGAGAGAGCAGGAGGAGAACGTCACACGGGGACAGTCCTTCAGTGCCGTGTCAAAAAGCAGGAACAGCTGTCACTGCCATCACAAATAGATTCTAATTCTGTGAGAAACACTGAATGCTCATAATACTACGCTCTGAATCCTAGACGGTATCACAACTATTTTTGCAGATTTTACTTGCCCCTGCAATGTATCACAAAAAACGCCTATAAACATCGCAACATGCACTGCAACTTTTTTGAAAAGCTGCCATGAAATCAGGCCGCAACAATCCCAAAAACAGCCCGCAAAATCCTGAAGGGACTGAATCAGATGTGTCGCTTAAGTCTTTTCTTGGTAGGGAAACTGTTTGGTCTTTATTCAGATATCTATCGTTCTCATCTGGTTGTCACCATGTAGTTTTGTATTTGTGCGTTTGTGTAATTTTATGATTCCTGCATTTTAAATACACATGTATAAAAGTACTATATGTCCACCTCATAAGAGTGTTTATTGCCCAGCTCTGGTTAGGAGTATTTGACACTCATCAAATCAGCATGATCTGACTGCACTGTGACACAGTTATCAGCCACGTAAGCTGTTTTAATAATGATTTTCATTTTGTAATTTATATTTGAAAAGTACAAGCGCAAGAAAAATGTTCCATTGGACCCGCACCAATAAACACAGATTAAACTCACACATAAGTGTGCTTCATTTTTGGGTGCTCATCAGAAGCTGCAGTATTAACAGGGTGCAAGGTGAGTGCCAAGAAATAATTTCACTGTGAGCTGAATGGACACCCTGTGCAGCAGTCTGGCAAAGTATGTGCGCATAGTAGGCCTTGATCCCCGGGCTGTCTTGTCCTCAGATAATAATTTGTGGTAGCAGATCACATGGCTGGCACGTCACTCCAGGTTGTCTGCACTCTTTCCAGTGTGGAAACACGTGTTGCATCAGCCAGACAAAGTATCCTGGCATGTTGTGGGCATATCTTGAGCCTTTGTTTCCTGCTGGTGCCACAGTTTCAGATGTAATGAGAGCACACATCAAAGAATTCTGACTAGTCTCTGATGCACGATGTTACACGGAGAGTCCTTCATGTTTTTAACTGTTCAAAAATCTGATACGGTGTCGCTTGTAAGGTTTTCACATCTTTTTGCTCCGTGCAAAAGAATAAGTGTGTAGAGAAGAGGGAAATGAGTGTACTAATACACAATTAGTGCGAAGCAGATTTTTTATACAGGAATAATGTGAGTGACAAAGAGGTTAAAGCATTAAACCATGCCCAAAATCCTCAGTGAACGTGGTGTGAATAGAAAATGAAATTAGCAAGTCTGATGTCTAACATTAATTGAGCAGACAATGTTGACCTGAACTGTGCTGTGTCGCTAATTGTGGAAAATTAAACCATAAAAGCCACAAAAAAATCTAAAATGTGTTCAAAACTTTTTCAGTTTTCAATCAAATAAAAATTGTACCTAATAGAAAAATCTCCCAGAAAGCAAAACATCAAATTCAAGGACATGAGTGAAGTGTATCAATAAGAGCCAGAAGGCTGCAAACGCTCACCATCTTCTGTCCAGTCTAAGGCTGCCCCTGACTAAGAATTTTCCTTGTCGACCAATAGTCGTCATTTAGAGCCATTAGTCCACTAGTCGTCCGCATGTTTACCATATTGATTAAATTATTAAATCATATTTTGGGCGGGGCAACACAATGGTTTGAGTTCAAGGTGTGAGAAAGAATAGTATCAGTAACATTGTTAACACTGTGCTACATTACAGAGAAATACAAAACCGTACTAATGAACCTTCATTAATATAGGCCTATATTTAATCTACAAGTGCACGTCACACACTGAGCGAGCCGCCTGTTAACGACGCTGTCGGCAAAGCATTAATGATTGTGCTAAGTGGCTAATGGGCATGTAGCTGCTAGGGATGGGCGTCAATTTTCGATTATCGATGATTGATTGTTAAGGCTTTTGATCGATCACAAATAATTTTGATCGATAGTCGCAGTGTTTCCCCTACAATGCCTGGCATAGGTCCGGAGAGCCACCGTGCAAACGAGAACGGGCGAGACCCGCCCGGCGAGTTGCCGTGCCAACGAGACCCTTCCGCCCGGCGAGCACGGGCCTACGAGACCCCCGCTGGACCTATGCCAGGCAAAAAAAATCATTAACAGACGGAGGCTCTCATCGCTCTCCAAAGCCTCGGCGGCTTCCCTTGAGGCCTCTGAAAACACTACGCCATTGAAAGACGGAGGTTTTGCTGAAAACTGAAGCCTGTAACTCTGGCTGGCAACGGTTGTAAACACGCAGGGGTGAACTGTGCATGCGCGCCATTTTTCCTCTTTGGCCTGGGGGGTTGAAGCTCAAAACTGGGGCAGCTGCGCTTTCTTGCGGCGACAGTCTGCACTGCACTCTTTTGTTTTCTCTCTTTTGAAATACCCACTTATCAATTAATCGATAATTGATCGTTAATTTTTTTGATGATCGAATAATGAATTTTGATCGTTTGCCCATCCCTAGTAGCTACTTACATGTTTCAGATGATACGTCATGTTTGTAGTCGACCAATGAAGATGAGTTTACATATCACCTTGGGTTCGCCCTTCACCTTCTCAAAATGATCCCACACTTTGGATTTCCTGCCCGACATGTTATCAACTAACCTGTGGAATAACAGCAGGTACCAGCGTTGCATCTTTAACACCCTGGAAAACATGAGGTCGGGCACTGGGTGCTACTCTTGTCCCTTTTCTGTGCCAACTTTTAAGAGCATGGTGGGAAGTTGCGTCTGAGGTTGCTAAGCAACCTTAACAAGCACCATATAGCCTATTTTGAAATCCTGAGTGCAGAGCTGATCTCCTTCCAGGTGCTGTTTATAAGTGTGTAGGCCTATCGTCCGCAGGACAGATATAAAGCTCTGGGTAGCCCTGCACTAACAGGGCTTTACGCTTTTTTCCCCAAGGAGCACATGTGCTCCTAAGTTGAAAAAGTAAGGAGCGCACAAAGAACTTTAGGGGCACAATGTAAATTGATCAAATAATGTGTTTTCCGTAATAAACGTGATGCAAATAGACATTTACAAGCAAAATTATTTAATGAATTTGTATACAAAATGTACAGAAAGGTAAAATCATCAAGTTTTGAAAAAGTATTGCAATTTAATTTTGTCTTTAATGTTATTATCTTATATATATTATCTTTGCAATATGATTATCTTATATAATGTTATTACTATCCTAAAACATTCTCCAGGTCCTCTGAAACTCTGCAGGACTTATTTCCACCCTGCTCAGCAGTGGCACCGTGGCGAACGGTCCCTAACTGCGGGGAGAACGGAGCAGGCTTCCCCGGAGGTCCACCGCTTTTCCCGGTCCGTCTCCTCCGCCACACTTTGACTTATTTCCACCCAGCCGACAGCCTGGCTGTGGAGAACGGTCCCTAACTGCGGGGAGAACGGAGTAGGCTTCCACGGAGGTCCGCCGCTTAACCTGGTCTGTCTCCTCCACACTTTGACTTATTTCCACGCTGCCCAGCAGCGGTAGCTTGGAGAACGGTCCATCACTGCGGGGAGAGGGGAGAGGGCTTCCCCGGAGGTCCGCTGCTTAACCTGGTCCGTCTCCTCCGCAACACTTTGACTTATTTCCACCCTGCCGACAGTGGGACTTATATTCATTGTGCCGACAGTGGCTTTGAAAACCGCCCATAACCGTGTCACACAGGGAAGAGGGAAGAGGGAAGGCGGCTGGAGTTCCTCCAACATTTGCGGTTAGATTATCATATTTTTTTATTGACAAAAATATAGGCTGCTTCGGCTGATATTTTTATGCACACGTGCCCCTAAATATTTTTTACAGTTCGCACACACCTATTTTTAGTCGCAAATGCGAGTGAAACACTCGCACTGTCGAGCGCTGACTATCATGATCAACATTTCTCGGTTTATCAGACTGAAAATTTACACAAGAAGGGAAAGATATCTGTCGGCTGTGATTGGTTTGTAACGTGACTCCTGTCTGACTGCTTAGCATGGCCTCTTCCTGTGTCTTTCTTTTCAAAATAAATTCCCACATGGTCCAGTCATATAGGTTTTGATTTATTTTGACAACTTGCAGCTCCTAATAGAGTTTCATGTTTTCTTATTGTTTTTTTTTTTTCTCAGACTGAGAGACCAATGAAATCTTGCCGACTAATGACCTTTCTGGTCAACTAACGTTTGGTTGACGATTTGCTCTGAACCAAAAAAAACATACTTTCTTGATGGGAGTCATTTTGCACAATCTTCAGAGTGAACTTTTATGTGTACAGAGCTCATGTGCAACCATTAGAAATGATTCACAGGTACCCTGCCTCTAAAAAATCAAACCGTAAAATGCAAATATATCCTTCTATATTTATAAAAACAAGTATCCTGCTGCGTTAGCTGTTAAATGCAGTGAGCACCTGTGTTTAAGACTGGGGGAAAATACTGGAAGGGGAAATGATACAGAGAACTAATAAGGTTGCATTACTAATCTGAGATGAAACGTAAACAAAAATATCACCAGTAATTTGTGGAGGAGCTCTTTGAAATGGTTTCGCACTGCAGCAAAAATATGTTAAAAGTCAGGATGGTTATTTTTGAGTTGTGGTTTTCTTTACTCTCTAAAGATTTGTTAAAAAATGTTTGTGTGTGTGCCTACATTTAGTTGAGGCATCTAAAGATTTCCTATCTTTTGTGCAGCCTTGCCACTGACACCTTTTAAAGCATGTTGTTAGACTAATGAAGCAGTGTCCAACCACTCTGCCTTCAGTCTCTGCTGTCCCAGTATCTGCTGTTGGCCCTCAGTAAGCCTCGTGGCAACTACAGTGCAGTGGATTCGTGTTACAGCCCTCTTCGATGCCCCATTTCCAAGGTGGCTTGGTTCCCATGTACAAGCTCTCAGAGAAAGTGTGATGGGTTCTGCACAAAGCCCAGCTCTTGTTCCTCGGCAGAGGCAGCAGAATGGTGCTGACCAGATCGCAGCTCTCACAATGATGTATGTGTTAAGTCAGGGACTGCACTTTGTGGCATGCTGCACAAAGCCTGCTCATTAGTATGCGACAGGCACAGAGGAAAAAGATGGGAGGCAGCGATGCCGAGAGGGAGGCCTGGAGGAAGAGGCGATGGTAATATTAGACTAGAGGGAGAGAGAAAATTGATGAAATCAACTTGATCTATCCATTTTTCTTGCCACAGAAGTTAGCCTATTCATTTGGAGGAGTGTCTATTTGAACCACATTGAGTGTGTTGTATTGCCTCGGGGGTCGGGCTGCTTTTGAACTGCTTGTTTTACAGATGTTAACTTCAGGTTAATTAATTTCCACTAACTGACATCATTTTTCACATTATAGTTTTGGTTTGCTCTGGGGTCTTTTCCAACAATGGCAGATTTTTATGGGACGACACTTTATATTAACTGCTCTGGAAGTTTGCTTACAGAGGTACACCATGTTATTGTTTTATTACTGGTATTTCCAGCACGTTTTGAAAATAGCCCCGAGTGCCTTCTGTGACCCTGTATAAAAATATATCCTGATTTTTCCTCTTCAGAATACAAGTTTTTTTTTCTTCTTAAAGAGATACAACAGAGGCAATTTGGTGGTAATTAGAAAGAAGGGTCATTCTTTCATTAAGATCTAGGAATTCATTGAGACTCCTACCAAGGCTTTGTGTCATTTATCTTCTACACTGAGTTGCTTGCGGAGTTGTGCTACTGTTTCAACAAGTTGACAATCATGATCCATATCCCTAATTAAACAGAATATCGCCAAATACACTATTTATCTGACATAAATGATTAAAACTGAAATGTGTAGAGAATTGTGCTTAAGCTGGGCATACGCTTTACGATTTGAGCCCATTTCTGACCCGAATTCTTTAAGCCACATGACTCATTTTAGAGTTGGCCAGAATTTCAGCTTCATCTGGTATCGTTGGTCATGCAGTGTACTGGGGGGCAAGAACTGATCATGGTCCATTAGGTGCTCCCGACTGACTATCCAATGTTCAAATCATTTTCTCACACATAAGAAATTTTGTTTGGCTGTCACCAGGCTCTTGCACAGTTGAAACAGAGCCACGTTTCGATGCCTTTTTACTCTGACTGCGCCTGAAAGTACCATAGCAACACGATGCGTCATATGGACGTAAAATATGGAGACCAGGTTGGTCAAGCCTTGGCAACAGCATATGTTCCTCTTTGATGTTTCCTCCTTATATCAAGACCGATATGAAGGAGAGAAATGTTGGTGTATTATTGTGAACTGTACGGGTATAACGATAGAGACCTCCACTAGCTAACAAACTCCTACCTACCTCAGATCTTTCATTCATTCATTTTCCGTAATTGCTTATCCTGTTGGAGGTCACGGGGGGGCTGGAGCTTATCCCAGCTGACACGAGGCGAGGGGTGGGGTACACCCTGGACAGGTCGCCAGACTATCACAGGGCTGACACATAGAGACAGACAACCATTCACACTCACATTCACACCTACGGACAATTTAGAGTCACCAATTAACCTGCATGTCTTTGGACTGTGGGAGGAAGCTGGAGTACCCAGACTCTGCACAGAAGGGCTCCCCCACCCAGGGTTCGTACCAGGAACAGTGCTAACCACTGTACCACCGTGCCACCTTAGAGTTTTCAAACCAGCCTAATCAAAAATTGTCAATAGCTGCAACGGTCAGCAGGAGCTAACAGGCTTCTTTTATTTTCAATTTTACACATACAGTGTGAGCACTCAGGTCATAGCCTGATAATTAGATCATACAGTATGAGCAGATAACTCATGAGCTTTGACTTAACATCGCAGATGATTTACTCGTACAGTAGGAGTTGGAATTACACAGAAATAATTTCTAAAATGGGCTCAAATCATACAGAGGATGTAACCAAGCTTAATTTTTACTACTCATGCTACTTGTACAAGTGGCATTTACTTTCACTGAGAAATACACACTAACACCAGGTAATTATATAACTGATGGTATAGCTTATCACCGATACATCTGTATCGCCACGTGTTGGCTGATTAGTATGAAGAGATTTTAGTACAGAAATATCAACGACATGCTTGAGGTAATTTAGAAACTGTGTTTTTACATGCACCGGAAAGCACTGACTTGTTTTTGCTGTTGATGTGTAATTGCATAACAACAAGTATGATTTATAAGATCTAACGACAGAATTTTAATTTTTTTCAGTGACATTGGGGCTCTTTTATTGGGTTTGATGCACAGTGCAGCTCTTAGGGTGTGCAGCAGGCTTGTGACAGCATTTTAGGGCCTTTGCAGTTCTAATTTGGCTCCACTGCCTTTTAATTTAGAATTCTATTTGTGCACTGGGTGTAAATGACCTTTTTAAAAAGCCGTCCCTTTTTTCTGTCTGCAACATCAAACCTCTTAACTTGTGCACTTGCAGTCTTTTATAGTTCCCTCACCTTTTTATTGTTTTTAGGCTCTGTAAACGCCTGTAGTGCCGCTTAAAATGGGAAGTATTTTAATGGTATTACATATAAGAGAAATTGGAGCTGCAGGCACATCAGTCACTATGGACTGAGCCTAAGAAGCCATGCCAAGTTTACACACATAGACGCACACACACGTACGTAATCCCTTTGATTGTGTCCTATTTCTCTGTCTCCATCGCCGCAGGTTTTTGTGAATGTGTCCTAGAGTGTGGGGGGATGTTACAGTGATGTAGCCCCATGAGCCAAGCTGTGCACTAGAAGAGCTGTGGCTCTGCTCCTTTAATGCAGCTTTTGTGCTTGTGCTCAGACTCTCGACTGTGATTTTTCTGAATTCCCTCAGTTTGGAGGTCAGCTGTGTTAGAGTATATCCAGGATTATCTGAAGTGTGGGCTGAAGTGTAGGAACACAGTTGGTGATTAAAAGGAATGCCGAAAATATCATATTATATTTAGAGGAGTTGCATTCAGTACAAGTAAAAATAGGACGAGTTGTGAACAAACTGCGAGCCACATTTAGGGGAATCTGAATACTGTTTTTGAGGACACAAATGAAATGTCTTTAGAAAATGGCAAGTCAAAAACCTGTTTGTGTTTAATCCCAGAATTCAAGAAAGAGTTTTATAATCTGTTGTTCTTGTTAAATTCTATGTTCAATCTCCATTTTTAGCAAATAAAAGTCAGACCCCCTTGGTCTTACCTGAAGGAAGAAAGTTTAATATATCATTTCACAGTCTTAGTATCACTTCTTTTGGACCACATAGGATCTTTTTATGCCCTAATTATTTCACATAATACATATTAAACACACTTTAGTGCCAGCGGAGTTCCAAGATCCGTTTTAATAGAGTAGGGGGGTCTTAAATCAGAAAACTGCCTCTTGAATCCTTCGAAGCTCTACATAATTAATATTTGATTTATTGTACTTAAAGAAGATTTTATGGATTTGTGAATTGCCGCTGCAACTTGTCACATTAGCAAGTTCAAGGGTTTTATTGCAACATTAACGTGTTATGACGGGAGCAGTCGCGGTGATTGTGTTCTGCCACTGCCGAAGCACGCTGTGTGTATTTTACCGTTTGATTTTCAGAGGCAGGGTCTCTGTAAATCATTTTTAACGGTTGCACATGAGCTCTGTACATATAAAAAGAGCTCACTGTGAAGATTGTGTGGAATGACCCCCATCAAAGAAAGTATGAGGGTTTTTAGGTTTGGAACAAACTGGACAGAGGAAAATGTGAATGTCTGCAGATGTTTAGCACTTGACATTTTATTGAAAGAGTTCACTTGTGTCCTTGACTTTGATATTTTGCTTTTTTGAGAGACCATATAACGATTTTTCCAGATATTAAATCAGGGACTCGCATAGTTTAACTGAATTCAAGTCCAACCGAAAGGTCAGCCCCCCTCCTGTGAGTTTTAAAATGAATCTGAGGGGTTGTCAGATGGGAAAGGAAAGAAGAAGAAAAAAAAAACGAAATTCTGAAATCATGTTTTGGAGCTTCTGTCTTTGAGAAATGTTGGATAATTTTACCTCTTACCTTTTACTGTAATTAAATTACATCATCAAAGACGTTTAGATGAGAAATATCTCTTTGATGAAATTACTAACAACCTCTGCTTTACACAGCTTCTTTTTGTAACCTGTAACCTGTAACTATAGTTGTAGTAGAGTAAAATTAAAGGGATAGTGCACCCAAAAATGAAAATTCAGCCATTATCTACTCACCCATATGCCGACAGAGGCCCTGGTGAAGTTTTAGAGTGCTCACATCCCTTGCGGAGATCGGTGGGTGGAGCGGCTAGCATACCTAAGGCCAACCCTAACCCTAACGTCCAAGAACACAAAATTGAATCCACAGAGTATCTCCATACTGCTCATCCGTAGTGATCCAAGTGTGCTGCAGCTGCGACATAAAAAGTTGTTTTGAAAAACGTCATGTGAACTCTGTTTTTAGCCTCACTGTAGCCTGTAGCTCTGACTGCTTCTCTGTGCTCCGCGTTCTCATCAGTAAGTATTGCAACATCTGATCAATCCATATAAATTTCAGGCTTAAAAAAGCAACTTCTGATTAGGCTTAACCCACTTTCAAATTAAACTCCACCCACTTTTAGTACAGATACTGATAGTGTAGTTGGTTGAACAGATACAGATAATGGTGTACTCGCTCATCCCTACTAAGAACGCCCCTTAGCTGTTACTACATATTAGGGATCCAACAGTATGATATTTTCACGGTACGATAACTGTCTCAGAAAATATTGTGCTGTCATGTTATTACAGAATTCGGCAAAGTTTTCCAAGCAACACACAGATGCAGCAAAAACTGCCAGGTGCTTTACAAATCTGTGGCAATGTGGAGCCAAAAAAAGTTCACCTCTGTCTGCTCTAGTATATGTATCATTGGCAGAAATAAAAGAAAAGTTCTCATCATGTTACAGTTACTTACCACATACGCATCCACTGTCAACAACCATTACTAGCTACATCATTGACCTGCTGTAGATTGTTGGTGTAGTTTGTCCACTTTGGATGGAAAAAAAAGAAAGCCAGTGGATTGGGTGGCAGCAATAACTGGTATTTCTCCAGTGACTCAACAGGACACAGTGGGTTCCCTGGCTGTTCACACATAAAGTCCTGCAGGCTCTCTTTTGTTTCTGTCGCTGCATCTTAATGGTTTTTTTGTGCATTCATTGAAAGACAGCGTTGCGTACCTCTGACCTTTCTCGTCCTGGTGGATGATGAATGATTCGGGCTCCAGTTGGCGGTTGCCCTCTTTAGCTCTGCGTCCCATTTGACAATACATGACTAATTGGTGCAGTAATACTGTTTATAGAGTATTTTGCGATGGCTTAGAACACGGCACAGCCAATCAATAAAGAACCACAACCATCTGTTTAATATTGTTCAACATGAGGTGCCTGGCGGTTTAGTGGGTAGAGCAGGCATCCCATACATGAAGGCAACGTCTTTGCTGCAGCGGCCGCAGGTTCAATTCCAGCCTGCAGCCCCCCACCACATCCCCCACTCCCCTGCAAAGAAGTAGAGTAGAATTATTAAGTATTATAAAAGTGGAATTGGGATTGGAATTGCTGGCTTGTTAGGTAGGAACAGTGGGCACATTGCAGTGACTACTGGTATGTTGTACTGGGATTTCCTACATTTATTATTTAATTTAAAGCCCACTCTTGATATTATTGTATTAAGGGACTCAGCAGGACAAGGGGCAAAAGAAATGAGAGGAAAAGATGGCTATTCTACAGTAATTCAGCTATCTCGAGTGTGACGACACCTCTACAGCAGGTTCTCTCTAATAGCTCTATATTTCATAGAGGAAAACACCCTGTCAAAACTGACATGATGTATGACGATGTCTCTTTTCACCCCAACCTTGTCCCTCTTACACTCTCATCCTCGCTAATGCCTCCTCTCCCCTCTCCTCTCTCCATCTCTCTGTAGTTTGACAAAGCATACGCGTACAGCATCCGCCACATGTTTGGCAAAGAAGGCAAACGAACAGACTACACCCCCTACAGTTGCATGAAGGTGATTTTATCAAACGCACCCAGCCAAGGCGACCATCATGGTGAGTTGATGGCTGTTGAGAGAAGCCATTACCCATGTGATGAGCCACTCTACTGTCATTATCAGGCTTTTTAGTTAAAGTACTTTGCCCGGAAATCGTGACACAGCTGACTGTAGACATTGTCATTACAAACATCTTTGCATATGTAGTTTAACATGCTGAGTATTTCCGTCTCCTCCCATCAGTGGAACAACTAATGTGCTGTGTTAATTGCTTACTTATATATCCATTTATTCTAATTAACTTTAATTTTGTGTTTGTAGGGTGTCCTTTCCGCCACAGTGACCCAGAGCTGCTGAAGCAGAAGCTTCAGTTCTACAAGGTGTCTCCCAACGGGATCAGTCAGGTGGGTGCCCTCCTGTCTTCTGTAGCCCTCCCAAATGGTCGGAAAGCTCTCTAGCCACCATTATCTGCTTCTAACTGGGCAGCGTTGTTTTGGCAAGACAATTTTGCCACTAACTACTCACTGCATTATTTTATTTCATAACTAAAATGTAATTTTTTTTTTTAAATTGACATAAAAAATTATGGCAAAATTTCGTTTATTGTGCCCTGACGAGTTACGGTGAGACAAAATAGCTCCATTCGGCAACACAACCTAAGTTAGATCACAGTAGCCATCTCAGCAGTGTTTGTTTTCCTTTTTCAATGAGACAGTCAGAGACAGTTTCAACCTTACTCCCTCTGGATGTTAGTTTTTTGTTCACGTTCCTCACTTCCGTTTCTCTTCTTGTGCGCTGAGCTGAACCGCCAGTCACAGTGATTTCATTCACCAGCGGGATCCACTGTTGCCAACACCATATCAACATGCTGAATCTATGAAAAAACAAAACAAAACAGCTAGCGCTAACTAGAGCTAACAGTGCAGGACACACTGCACTAAAAAGGCTGGCAGACGCTCACCAACAGCCGCCAGCTGACTGTCGGCTTGGTGTGTCTGGGCCTTCAGACATAGACCTCTAGTTTTGCAGACCGGGCGAGGCGGAGGCGCAGCGTACCTGCGCTTCGCCAACTGGGTGTGGTCAAGCAGATTTTGCAAGTTTGGCACACCGTGCGCGCTGCCGTAGCTACTCCTCTTTCCCACCTCCGTCCCTCCTACCTACGCAAGGTGGAAAGAGGGAGGAGAGAAGGCGTGGAGTGGGTTTTACACACATCACACCAATCAAATGAGCCCCTCTCCTTGCCCTTAAATGCACTGCGCGAAGGCGTAATGAGAGTTTACTCAATTCGCCGTGGCAGAAGAGAGCGGCAGTGTCAGATAGCCAAACTTCTCCCAGGAGGAAACTGATGTTTTGGTCCGGGAAGTCCAAGCTCGCAGTGTCCGAATATACGGAACTGCGAGCAGACCTCCACGGGCTGATGATGCAAAGGTAGCCTGGGAGGAGGTCACCACAATCGTAAATCAATGTTCCGTTTCTCTCGTACGTGCGCGCGCTCTCTCTTTNACCTTCGGCGAAGCCTTTTGGCACGAAACTGTCACTGCGCCAAGCTGCATCTGTCGAAACCTCCCCCTGCTGCGTGGCCACACCCATCTCAGCGCACCTCGGTCTGCCAAACTACCAAACTGAGCGCGCCTCGGGTTGCGCTGCTTGAAACTAGCTCTGCGCGGGGTTCGCCACCCTGCGCCGCGCTGGGAAACTAGAGCCCATTGTCTTTGTATTCACCGTATCTACAGTATAAAGAATAAACAGGAGGTTATATTTCACATGATGTGTGAAACTTTGACCTGCTGGTGGTGCTAGTTGAAAACTCAGGATCACCAAAGTGATTAGGACTCATTCATGAATGTCTGCAGCAATCCACAGACACACAAGTATTAAAAATTAAAATGATACTGTTTCCACAGTAAAACCCACAATTTACTTCCTACAGTAGTGGTTTATTTCTAATAAGACCTGAAATGTAGAAACAGTTAAGAGTGTAATAGTACAACCAAGTGTCTTTTGGATGTTCGACATGTTGTTTCTTTAAGTCCCTAACAACCTTCCAGTCCAGAGTAAAGCTCACTAATTGGATGTGAAGTACTAATATCACATCAGTGTGATATTTGCCCTTTTTCATGAGAGAAAAAATAATTAGTCACAGCACAGCAAGTGTTTGCCCATTCTAATCAGTGTTTTCTTTGCATTTTTGCAAATGTTCCTGGTATTCCCCTAAACAAAATAATAAAGACTGCAATATCCGGTAGAGACTAAGAACAGCTCATGACTGATCTAATAGCAGCTCCAGTGTTGAGCATGCTAGTGGCAGTATCACGCTGCAGGCAGCCTTCAGGAATATAGGGAATAATGAAGGAGCCGAATACAGGCGGATTCCTCAGAAGAGTCTCTCTCTTAGTGAGTGCTGCAGAAGACCTTGGATTTATTTTTTAGCAGGTCAGTCACCCTGAGTATGCAGTCACGCCAACACCACAGTGCTTTTAGTGCAAGAATGGGAGAGTTCTTATGTGACCCAACCAAAGCCTGGGCTTGAAAATATCTGCTCACATCCTCTCTTTTTAACTTAGCTTCAGAAAATAAGAGAAAACAGGGGATTCCACCACCGAGGTGTTTCAGAAGGTGTTAGAGGTGCCAGCAGTTAGCAGCAGAGTTGACTCAGGGCGTAAATATTTAAATTAGCCCAAATAAGCCTGTGATCTGTTTTCACTGCATTTGCAAAGATGTCTTGAAGGATGTTTTCACTGCTGACATTATGATTCATGAGGAATGTTTGTGTAGGTAGCTGACCGAAAGCCAGTTAAAACAATTTTGAATACGGGGCTGCTCCAACCCAAAATGTTGACATTACCCCCTGTAAATGTACTGTGTCCGTATCTGAGGTGTAACAGTTGAACAGTAGAGGGAAAGTCAAATTAAAGCCTAACCTGCTGTCTTCTCTTTTTCTATCCTCTACCGTTTTTGTTGCAGATCCTGGAGCTGGTTAAAGGGATGCACTATCAGCTTGCGTGCCAGAAGTACTTTGAGCTGACACACAATGTAAGTGCAGATTTAATTTGAAGCATGTAGTAACTGGGGCTACCTGTGTCAGACGCAGTGGCTTGGTCCTCACATCTCATGCATGAAGGCTCAGGAGACCCAGAACTGTCACCGGCTCCATCATTAGCTGGCTGTCATAGCCACTTAATTTTTTTAGGTTTATTATAGCATTTAGATCTATTTTGTCCCCCATGGTTACTTATTTAATTTAATCTGTTTTAGTTTGGATGCTTGAGTCATCATCCCTTTCAGTCACACTCAAGGACCTCGTTTTAGAGAAAAGCAGGGATTGGAAAAAAAGAACAAGGTCTTGAACTCAAAACATATTTGTGACTTCAAATGCTTGAAATTCAGCTGAGTTTGGTACGGTCAAGATGTTGGACGGGGTTATATAAATTCAAGGGTGGAGTGTGCATCAGTTGATAATGTTCCTCCATAGTATTAAAGCAGTGTAAAACCATGAATCACTTGAAAGCACCATTGTGTAACTACTGTGATTGTCTGGAAAGAAGTGCCTTTGCTGTTACAAGTCAGGTTCAGAAAAATCAATTGCAAATAATACATGTTTTTAAAGCACAGCATTAAACGTGTTTTAGGGTGAGGGTGGGGAGGTCAATCTACAGAAACTACAGTCACGAAACAGGCTTGCTTTGTGTGTCATTACATTTTTACTGTCATATGTGCACTGAACTACACTTATTCACTGACAGCTGGATGAGAAGATTGATTCAGCGTCATGTCTATACACAAAGTATGAAACTAGATGACACTTAGCTT
This sequence comes from Epinephelus moara, assembly GCF_006386435.1. NCBI lineage: Eukaryota > Metazoa > Chordata > Actinopteri > Perciformes > Serranidae > Epinephelus > Epinephelus moara. Next base: position 19,002,834 of record NC_065524.1, on the reverse strand, counting down.
AGCATCAGGGCCAGGTATTGGTACTCAAGAGCAGTAAGGTATTGACTGAAATAACCCAGTATTAAATAGTATAAAAATGTCTCCAGTCAAGCAATACCTGCATTCGATCCTTTTCCCACTTATTGTGATTCTGGACAGTCTCGACTCCTAATCGGATCAGCAAACTTTCTGTTGCTGCCGTCTCTGTAGCCGCTGTCAGTTCAACATCTGCCTGGTTAGCACGAGCTAACACAACAGCAGCAGCTGACATCCAAATCCGAACCATTAAACAGTAGGATCAAACTCACACTGACGCCCAAACGACTCGACTATGTCGTTAAACCTGTTAATAACTGTAACTAACGGTAGATGTGTTTTAGCCCTGTCAATGTGTGCGTGCGGCTGGGTGTAGTTGGCAGTTCAGCTTGCCAAGATGCCAATAAAACATTTGAAAGTATGGCTATACTAGGGCTGCTCGATTCTGGAAAAAATCATAATCACAATTATTTTGGTCAAAATTTAAATCACGATTATGCAAACGATTATGCGGCGCACGTGATGACTTATATTGTTGACACGACGGCATGTCATTTCTGTCTCTACATGGTCACGCGTTTACAATTCTTATCTGCTCTCTGTATCACGCACGGTGGAGTTCAGGTGCGCACGCGCGCGCGCGCACACACACACACACACACACAGACCAATCTCTCTCGCTCTCCCTCTGCCATTTTCCGCACACTGTTTTTTAAATCTTCCGCGATCACCTGCCCCTCGCATTATTCATAGTTCACCTACTTGACTGGCTCATGGAGTGAATAGAGGAGGGGAGGGGAGGGGAGGGGGCGGTATTGCGCATGCTCGGCTTCCGTAGAAGACAAAATAACATCTCCAGGCATCCGTGACCAAAAATCGCTTTCCCTCTATTTCATTCATTTTGAAATCGTTTGACCTCAAAATCGTAATCGTGATCACCAGACGATTAATTGCACAGTCTTAGGGTATACTACACACCACCCCATTTACATTATGGATATCAAAAGAAGTACTCTATTGGTATTGCTATCACTTTAAAGGTGCTGGTATTGTCATTTTTTTAAACGATACCCAGCCCTATGTACAGGATTCCCATGGTCATGGAAAACCTGGAAAAGTCATGGAATTTCACAATCACGTTTTCCAGGCCTCGGAGAGTCATGGAACTTTGTTGTGTGTACTTACATTGTTACAGTAATCCTTTGTGGATAACCTTCCACATAATGTAATGTAATAGCAAAGTTATTTTCTGTAGCTGTCGACAAAATGTAGCACTAATATGTGTCATTGTGTCGTCTCTCCCTTCATGTGTGCCAGCTAGCTGAAATTATGTATTTTCAATAGTGTTTGATGTATGAAAAACATTGGGCAAGTGGGGAAAAGTCATGTAAAAGTTTAGAAATGTCATCCATACAACATTTGTGTGGAAACCCTGTACATAGCATAAAGACTAGAAACAGGGAAAACAACAGCTTGGCTCTTTCCAAAGTGAAAAAAAAAAAAAAATCCACCTACAGTGCCAGCACCTCTAAAGGTCACTAATTAACAAACCCTCTCGTCGGTTTTGTACGCAAACATACACATGTAAGAGTAAAAATGACAAGGACGTAAACAAAGCTAATACACTCTGGGCTCCAGCTTAATGTCCACAATAACTTTCAATACAAAAGCAAGTAAGAGTTGTCCTCAAAATGTCAAAGTATTCCTTTAGTTCCTTTAACCTTTCAGTTCGGTGGTGAGTAAACACAACAACAACGCTGGTTGTTGACTAGAATGGAAAATGTTGGGGTCACATGTTTGCTCACTGACAAAAAACCCAAATATGTGTTCTGCAGAATTCTTGTGAAGCTACAAGGTGATAAAAGCAAACTTTCAGCTGAACTATGTTGTGTATTATGTTTTGTCAGTTTTGATCAACAACCCTTTCAGCTTTTCGAAGAAGCAGTGAAATCCTCACTGCCCTTAAATGGGACCAAAACATTTTTTTTATACAATAAGTTTCTTCACTCTCGTGCTTCAACAGATGAAAACAGCAAAGTGAAATGTCCGACCTTCATTTGGCACATGGAGGACGCTGATACTGTTGTGTACAGATCTGTCACTGTCATTTAAAACATTTACTCCCATTCAATGGTTTTGAAAATATCAATCACAATCACATAATGGTTTAAAAACAATGAAAAGGTCACGGAAAGAGCTCAAACCCCATCTGTTAATTGATTCATAGGTTTTTACTTCTCGTGAGTGATTTTGACATTTTATTTCCTGAAAGGGCATTTCATCTTTTCACAGAATTAGCTCGCTAATTTGGCCATTAAAGTCTGCTGTCCTCATCATTGTTAATAAATTAGTAAATTGTTGGTAAATTAGTAAACCAAGCAGATGTTACATCACCATCTCATAAAAGGTGACAAAGCATAGAATCAGTCAGTCAGTATTTTACCAAGCTGCGACTTCTGTGACAACAAAGACTGTTATATTCTCCTGTGTTTCCTTTATTTTATTGAGCAGATCGAGGACTCCAATTTCTCGCTCAATCACCCCAACCAGTACTTTATAGAGAGCCAGAGACTTCTGGGAGGAGGCAAGGACATAAAGCGAGAGATGGACGCTCCACAGAGGTCGCAGGAAAACTCAGCCGCCAGAGGATCCGGCGCAACTCGTGAAGCAGCAGCAGCAGCAAACGCCTCTCAGGGTTTGGCTGAAAACACGGAGGACCTAGACTCTTACTTTCAAGATGCCTGATGTATTTTTATACATTTTTTCGTATGAGGACTGGAGATTGGGGTGGAATCTCTAAATGTACATGACTTTTTGAGTATTAAAGTTGCATATCAGTTATTTCTCCCCGATTTGTCTAGTGTCTATCTCAACATAGCAGACTTTGTGTTAACCTTGACTTGACATTATTATAAACTTCAGACCAAAGCAGAGTTTTCCACCTTAAAATTCCTTGTTATGTTAGTGACATTTCGCTGCTGCAGTCGAGTGTTAAAAGCGGTCTCTCAGTTTTTCTTTCTTTGTTTTCCCTCTGGTCTGAACTCAGATGGCTTATGCCCAGTCTCAGTGCACAGAGTTTTGGCAGGGACGTGGTTGTGGGGGTGATGACTAGAACATTTCCCAGCTGTCTCAGAAACAATGTCATTGTATTTGCTGGCAGGAGTATGGATGAATGGTGGCAGGAGGACGGATGAAAATAAACAATTTCCACAGTTGTATTATGTCGCCTTGGAATATTGCCTCATAATGCACAATGCAATTTATTCAAAGCATACGTGGTCAGGAGATATTTCCTCCTTCTTCTCTCCAACTTCTGTCTGCAGTAATTTGTGAGAAATGGCTGTCTGAAAGTCAGGAACCTTTCGCACTAGAGTGGTGACACAGGCTGCTCTTCTTTGTTCTTTAGGAGGTACAGTGGTGCACCCTTATCTCCACTCTTACTATATGCATTTTATAAGATTACTAACTTTAGATCCAATTAGAGGCAGCGAACAGGCAGCCCTGAATTGCATGAATACAAATGTGTTTTCCAGGAGGTCAGGGAAATGTTGAATGTATGAATGAAAACCTCCTGTAATTTAATGATTAGAAAAATCTAATTTGGTCTCCCTGAGAGTGCCAAATGAAAAAAAAAATTCATACCAGTTATGCACATTTGCTCCGCAGGCTTTTCTTTTAAGACTTTGTGACACTCACACCACAGTTCATCACTGTCTCAAGCCTGTAACGTCAGAGCGCAAACACATGGCCTGCACCAGAGCTGCACATAGCTTGAATTAAATTAGGTCTTAAAATCCAGGCATGGTGCTTGACACAGAGAGGATTTATCCAGCATAATAAGGCAACTGGATAACAGAGCGCAGCTGGGCTGCTGTCAGCAAGACACCCTTGATGTTTAATATTTGGTCGTGCATGACTACGTTTGACAAAGCTGGCACTTTCTTAGACTGTGGGCAGGCAGTTGACTAGGACGGTGTTTATCTCCTCCGAATGGATTTACAATCATTAGTCATGAACTTGCTTGCTTTTTCGTCGTGCAATTTGTTCTCTCCCCTTGCTCATTACATGGGCGAGAGGTGTTCTGGGGATGGTGCATTATCCGAAAGGGCAAGAAATTTAATCCAAGACTGAACCGCAACATTTGTTCCATGAGTCTCGTATGGAAGCTGACATGCAGGGTGAATCTGTATGCAGGGATGTGCCGTGTAGCTGGAGTGAAGCTTTGTGAGTGTGTTGCAATCTTGAGCTTGTAAACGCTGCAAACACAACAACCTCTGGTTCATTTGCATCGTATCCGTAGACGAGTTATATCAATTCAAATAACAGAAAGCAAAACTTAAGGTATTTTAAAGGAGAGTTACAGAATACAATTATCACCTGCCTGGTGAAAATGCACCAGAACCAATCATAAGGTTGTCTGTCAATAGTATTGAATACTCAACATTGATTCCATTGTACATTTCTATTCATAGCATGATGTTTCTCTTTGTCCTCTCCCTAATATAATTTCACCCTGGGGACCAAATGTGCAGCAGTTTGATTTGTTATTCAATATGCTTCACCAGAAACAGCTCTGCTTAATATTGGAATTTGTGTGCATTTTGTTTTCTGCTTATTTTTAGCGATTAGATAACATCCCATAACGTACACTTGTACATCTCGCCCTCGAGCATTACAAAAATGAGCACAGTTTATTTGATAACTGTCTCATTCCTCATTTCAGATCTCATAAAAGGTTGTGCAGGCATGATGGAGTATTAGCTTTCAGTGGGAGGAAGAGCAGATTATTTTGAGGGTTTTAGTGGATTCTTGTCAAATTAGCTGCACTGCAGTCACAAACTTTATCCTCACTGCGCCCGAGTCGCTGCCACACTTTTAGGAAATGCTATTTTTTTTTACAGGGCAATAAAAAGTTTGAGCAGATCCGAAGTAAAGCCTGATTGAGGTTAAATTAGTAACAACATCTTGGGTTAAGCTCGAGTGTGGAGGACAGAGCTTAAAGGGACAGTTCACCCCCAAATCAAAAACATTTTTCCTCTTACCTGTAGAGCTATTTATCAGTCTAGATTGTTTTGATGTGAGTTGCTGAGTCTTAAAGATATTGGCCGTAGATATCTACCTTCTCTCAAATATAATGAAACTCCATTCAGCCATCCATTTTCATCCGGGGCCAGGTCGTGTGGGCAGCAGGCCAAGCAAAGCACCCCAGACGTCCCTCTCCCCAGCAACGCTTTCCAGGGTAGTGACCAAAGGTGTTCCCAGGCCAAATGAGATATGTAATCCCTCCAGTGTGTTCTGGGTCTGCCCCAGGGCCTCCTACCAGTGGGACGTGCCTGAAACACCTCCAGCAGGGGGCACCCAGGAGGCATCCTCATCAGATGCCCAAACCACCTCAACTAACCCCTTTCGATGTGAAGGAGCAGCGGCTCTACTCCGAGCTCCCTCCGGATGTCTTTCCTCCTTACCCTATCTCTAAAGGCCCGTTTCCACCGCAGGAACTTTGGGGTAATTTTACGGGGCCGGGGCCTTTGGTGCGTGTCTCCACCACAGGAACCACCCCCGAAGGACAAAGTTCCGGAACTTTTACAGGGGCTAAACAAGTCCCTGCCTCGGGATAGGTACTCAGAACAGCCCCGAAAGACTCCTGGCTGGGGCTTGGGGATTACTTGGTGCTGATTGGATATACTCAAGGAGGGATGTGACGACAACAGAAAGCAACAAAATAGC